>NW_026779782.1:0-73000 GCF_030144855.1 Hypanus sabinus
GTTTGAAAAATTAAAGATGGAAGCTACAGTAAGGCAGAGGCAATTTGAGGATAGAGAGGCAGAAAAACAGAGCGAGGAAGCAGAAAGACAGAGGCTGCCGAGCTGGAAAGGATAGAAAGATTGCAGGAAAGGTATTCTGGTGATAAGTTTGAGGCCAGTCGGGAAGTTAAATTGGTACCTGCGTTTGACGAGGCAGAGGTTGTTAAATACTTTCAGCGTTTTGAGAAGGTTGCTCAGAGTTTAAACATGCCAAGAGGGTTGGCCTATTCTCATTTCATTCATTTTTCAATCTTTTTATTGATTTTCCAATAAAAAATACAAATCAGAGGAGGTGTTAGGAAACAGATAACACAAAAGACGTATAAACAGCAAATAAAAGTATATATTGTGAAAATCAGATAAGTTTTTTTTACTGTGTCATGTAACACCATGGTCCTGAAAAACGTTGTCTCATTTTCACTATGTACTGTACCAGCAGTTATGATCGAAATGACAATAAAAGTGACTTGACGAAGTATAAAGTTACGCTGTTATAAATATAATCAAAAAACCACAACTCCTCTTAACAAGACAAAAAAAAAATTGGCCTAATCTCTTACAAAGTGTGATTAAGGGGGAGGCTCGGCAAACCTACTCTGCTTTGATTGTTGATGAAGCAGCTGATTATGACAAAGTGAAACAGGTTGTGCTCAAAGCTTATGAGTTGGTCCCAGAATCATACAGGCAAACGTTCATAAATTTGAGGAAATCTGTGAACCGGACTTCTTTGGAATTTGCTTATGAGAAGTTTGTGTGTATTACCCACTGGTGCACATGTAAAAATATAAATGATGATTTTAACAGCTTGAAAGAGTTGGTTTTAATTGATGAATTCTAAGGCTGCGTCCCTGATGACATACAGACGTATTTAGATGAAAAGGATGCTGCCGCTTTGCAGGAGTCTGCTAGATTAGCAAATGTTTGCTTTAACCCACACGGTCAAGTTTACCCAGAGTAAGAAAGCTGGACATATGATGGCTAATTGTTCCATCCTGATGAAGAAAGAGGAACAGGAGGCAGTCCCAAATGCCTGTGTTCAATATGTTGAAGCACCTATAAACCCACAGGGTTCTGAACATTCTGTTGAGGCTCAGTTAAGGACTGAGTTCTGACCGAGTTAAGAAGGGATTCGATCATTTTATGTCAGATGGGTTTTTATTAGTAAAGGAAGGGTCAACCCCGGTACCAGTGAAAATTCTTCCAGTTGCTGGGGCTTCTCAGTCACTTATATTAGACAGCGTTCGAAAGTTTGGTGAATATACTGACATTAGTGAGGTAAATCTTATTAAAGCAATTGGGTACGGCGTGGTTTCTGTGCCGTTGTGCAAGGTAACATTACAGTCAGGGTTGGTTTTGGGACCTGTTGAGATCAGATTGTGCTCCAGTTTACCGGTGGAAGATGTTACTTTGCTGTTAGGGAATGACCTGGCAGATGGTAAAGTTGTTCCTGCAGTGTAGTTGACAACTAAGCCAACCGCTGACGAACCACAGATGGATTTTAACATTTATCCTTCCTGCGCAGTAACTCGAAGTATGGCTAAAAAGTTTGCTGACGCAGACGGTTCTGTGCAGCATGATTCTGATACCAATGATGGCCAAAATCGGGATTCAGGTTATGATGACTTGTCAGGGACTTTTCTGCCTTCATTGTTTCAACAGGATTCAGGTAGTAAGTCTGATGAGGAAGATCTATGCCCGCCTCGGAAGGAGTTTATAGCAGAACAGAACCGAGACCCTGAGATTGAAGCTTTGAAAGAAACAGCTGTCTCAGATGATGAGATTAAGGAAGTGTCAGTAGGGTATTATCTCAAGGACGGAGTGTTAATGAGGAAGTGAGGGCCTCCTGCTATTCCAGCGAGTGAGGAATGGGGAATTGTTCACCAAGTTGTAGTTCCTAAAGTTTATAAGGCTGAAGTTTTTATGTGGCCCACAGTATGCCCTTAGGTCGCCTTTTTGGAGTGAATAAAACTGTAAACAGGATTATGAAATAATTCTACTAATTCCTAATTTGAGGAAAGATGTTGTGACCTTTTGCAGAACTTGTCACATTTGTCAAGTTGTGTGTAAACCTAATCAGGTCACCCTGTGGCCCCACTGTGGTTTATATCTGCATTCAGGCGAAATTCAATAGACCGTATGTAATAGTCTCTCAAATTAATGTTGTGAATTATGTTATTAAAACACCCGACCGACGTAAACTAATACAGGTAGTACGCATAGATATGATAAAGCCTTATTTTGACAGGCAGGCACCATCTGTGAGTGTTGTTGTCAAAACATATGAATCTGGTAACCCTGAGAATGAAACAATCGACTCGTCTGAGAATTTTCACAAGCCAAACGTGGTCCCAGTTAGGCTAATGAACACGGTTGTTCTGGAAAACATTGATAACAAGTTGGCTCAGCTGCAGCCGAAGCAACAACAATAGCTGAAGGAAGTAATCCTGATGTTTAAAGATTTATTTCACGATGTTCCCAAGCAAACCACAGTCGCAGTACATGATGTAGATATTGGTCAAGCCAAACCGATTAAACAACACCCATATTGCATGAACGTCGAAAAGTGTAAATTGGCTGAGCAAGGAATTGAATATATGCTGAAAAATAGTCCTTCAGCATCAGATTGGAGCTCACCCTGCTTTATTGTGCCCAAACCTGACGGTTGTGTTAGATTTTGCACTGATTATAGGAAGGTAAATGCAGTAACAAAAACAGATGCCTACCCTATTGCTAGGGTAGATGATTGCATCGATAAGGTTGGAATAGATAATTTCTTACAAAGATATATCTGTTGAAAGGGTATTGGTGTGTTCCATGGATGGACAGAGGTAGAGAAATTTCTGTATTTGCGACACCATCTGGTTTGTGTAAATACAGTGTTTTGACTTTTGGAAGGAAAAATTCTCCAGGAACATTCCAGAGAATGATTGATTCTGTAATTCGAGGGTTAGAACACACAGATGCCTATATTGATGACTTAGTCACAGGGAGTGACACTTGGGAAGAGCATATCTCTGCAGTAGAAAAGCTGTTTGACAGGTTTTCCCAGGCCAGCCTTACAGGTAACTTGGCTAAGAGTGAATTTGGCCATGCCACTGTGACCTGTCTTGGCTATTTTGTTGGTCAAAGCAAGTTGGCTCCTGTTGGGGCAAAAGTCCAGGCAATTTCTCAAGTTCCTATTCTGACTGCTAAAAAGGCTCTTAGAGGGTTTCTGGGAATGGATGGATATTATAGTAAGAACTTTGCAGCTCTCGCTCTTCCTCTGACTAATCTCCTGAAGTTATATATAAAAAGAAGGAGAAAACAATAACTCCATCTAATTCCGAAAAAAACCCACTAACTACAAAAAAGGAAAAACCAATCCATTAGGAATCTTTTACGTAGCTCTTAACTGGGTGTCCAATCAGCAATGAAAGAAGAATTCGTTGGAGTCTGGTGGTACTCTACTAAAGGTGCTTATTAATAAAAAAAATAAGCAAAAGCTTATCAATAATGCTAATATACATATAAAACAAGTTAGCAGCATTAAACCTAAAAGTGTAGGAATAATAATAATCAATAATAAACAAGCTCTATCGTTGTCTTGGGGTAAATAAATTGTCATAGAAAAGTATTAAGTTAATTTCAGTTCTTAAGTGCTGATGTAGTTATGGTTGTTATATTGTAATCGTGAGAGAGAGAGAGAGAGAGAGAGAGAGATGTCACAGCTACAGTCAGGCAAACCTTCCTTTGCTTTCTTAATCCGTCGTATCGGTGTGGTCATTCAGTTATGACCTCTCGGTCCTTCTGCTAGACCGTTCTTCTGTGGTGGACTCGTCACTCTGGCATGAGTGGACACACACACAATTTCCCACCGGCCCTGCTTTAACACTGTGAGCTTTACTGACCGATCTCCTGTTTCGGTCTCTGAAGCCCCCACCATTCTTGTGGGTTCCAACACTCAATCATTGTTCACTGACGTGTCTGGAGGGCGTCACTCCAGACCTGTCTTTTATCCCTACTCACGGGGACTCAGCTATCCATCACTCCTGAATGACTGTGTCCATCAAATAAGGCCACTCCTTCAATCCACTGAGGAATGTTTATGAGCAAATTATTGTCCTAGCAGCGAAAGAGTAAATAATTCAAAAAGGAGTCACAATACGGTTAATCAGCAATTTCCACCTCTCTCTTATTTGTCGCCGATGTTCTTGCTTTTTCCGTCTCTCTTTCTCATGGTCAGCATAGCAACAGTAATAGTTCGTGGTTCTCAGGAGGGGGTTGTTAACTCTGTACCCCATTGTCCATCAGGTCTGTTCATCACTCATAGCAAATCAAACCCCCAAGCGATACGTTTGACCATCATCTAAATATAAATTAAATCATCAACCGCCATTTCATATTTATGAAAAAATAAAATTGGAAGGAAACCATATAAAGTAATTCAAATTAAATGATAATATTTGGCAAAAGAACCTCATCTTCTTTCAAAATCGAATCGAGGATCAGAAGTTCTACTTTTAATTTTTTCCAAGCTAAGACATAACATTCCTTGAGATAACCATTCAATTAATGTAGGGGAAGAAATATCTTTCCAGTTTAATAAAATAGCCCTTCTTGTCAGTAGTGTAACAAATGCAATTACATATTGATCTGAAGGTGAAATACCCTGAATATGATGTGGAACTATTCCAAAATTCCAAATAGAACAGTCAATCTATTAGGTTATAAATTAATTTTCAGAGCTTTAGAAATGGTAGAAAATAAAGATTTCCAAAACGATTTTAATGAAAACATGACCAAAACATATGTGACAAAGTAGCTACTTCAGTTATACATCTATCACAGCATTTATCTATACTAGGAAATATTTTCGATAGTCTCTCCTTTGTTAAATAATAACGGTGAACGATTTTAAATTGAACTAAACAATGGTTGGCACATATAGAAGAAGTATTTACGTTGTTCAAGACTCGAAGCCAATCTTCATTAACAAAGGTCATATTAAGTTCTCTCTCCCAATCTTGTTTAATCTTTAGTGATAGGTTCTCTTCTTGCAACAAAAATAAATTATAAATTCTGCTAATGGAACCTTTCACTAAGGGATTCAATTTCAAAATGGTATCCAACAAATCAGATTCTTGTAAATGTGGAAACTTAGGTAAAGATTGTTGTAAAAAATGTTTCACCTGAACATATTGCAAAAAATGTGTATGGGCGAGAGAAAGTTAACTCTTCAAAGGTCATCAATCGACCATCACAAAATAAATGTAAAAGAATGGATCCCTTTATTTTTCCATAGGAGAAAAATGGGTTCAGTTGTTGAAGGTTTAAATGAAAGGTTTCGATATAAAAACTATACAACGTAAATTGATTAAACTTTTTAAAATAATTACGAAAGTGAACCCAAATCCGTAGGGATAGTTTAATAACCGGGTTATGATTTAAATTTGGAATTTTAGAGAGCTGTAAAGGTAATGGAGCTCCTAAAATAAAAGTTAAATAAAATTGTTTAACAGCTTCTAATTCCAAATCATCCCATAATGATTTTTGGTTCTTATCAAGCCAATATAACCAAAAATATAATTGTGTAATATTCACAGCCCAATAATAGTCTTAAAATAGCAAGTGCAAGTCCACCATCTTTTTCAGATTTGTGTAAATGATACTTATTAATTCTTGCTCTCTTATTGTTCCAAATAAAGGAAGAAATAAGAGAGTCAATTTGATCGAAATTTGTTTTAGTTAAAAAGATAGGTATATTTTGGAAAATATATAAAATCAAAAGTTGTTTCATGGAGTCCATTAAAGGAACTACATTCGCTTTATAGAGATCTTTATATTTTTTAGTAATTATAATACCTAAATATCTAAATGTATTAACGATTCTAAAAGGAGTATCATCATATATACTAACAGGGACATTTAATGGAAACAATTCGCTTTTATTCGTTAAGTTTATATTCTGAAAATTTACCGAAATCTTTTAAGTGTTTCCAAACAATTAGGAATTGATTCCTCAAGATTTGAAATAAAAACCAAACGTTCATCTGCATAAAGAGAAATCTTATGTATGGTTCCATTCATAGAGATACCATCAATACTTTTAGCTTCACGTAGTGTTATAGCTAAAGGCTCCAATACAAGATTAAATAATAAAGGGGTTAATGTCTAGTGCCACGAGAAAGTGAGAAAAAAGAAGAGCTGCAGTTATTAGCAATGACAAGCTCAAGGACGGCTTCCTGTCTACAGTTACAAGCCAAATGAATGATAAAATGGAATAGGCCTCACAGTGTAACTCGACGTGACCCTGCAGCATATGTCTATCTGCACTGCACTTTCTGTGCAGCCATAATGCTTTGTTACAGTTATTGTTCTGTCGTATATCAGCTCAATGTACTGTTGTAATGTATCGATCTGTGTGGATGATACGTCAGGCAAGATTTTCACTGGAAGCTCAGTACATGATAAGAATAAACAAATTTCCCATTTTAATTGTGTGGAAATATTAGACAGACTGAGCTTCTGCTCTGGAACCTCAGAAGGAAACTGAACTGTTGTCATTTCTGTGGAATGCACATAAATGGAGAAGGCTTCAATCTCACATTACGATCTGCGGGAACTGGGATCAGGTGACCGGTGGTGGATCTCCCATATCAATATCAGAATCAGGTTTAATAGCACCGGCACATGTTATGAAATTCGTTGTCCCTACGGCAGCAGTAGAACCTAAATCATAACAATGGATTTTAACAATTGTGATTTAATATAAGAAATAAAAGTATTACATAGTTAAATGATATAAATGGTACAAAATGAAAAAAAAAGATGTAATAAACTATTTTAATTGTGTCGACTATTTGACTGACTGGGTTGCTACTTTGGAAATTGTGGAGTGAAGCTTAACTGAACTGTACACATTTATGAGAAGCTCAGATAAACAGAAAAGGCTTAATTCTCACATAAATGGGTCAGACAACCAGAAACATCGGCTGCACTTAGCAGGTAAACACAGTGGAATGAAACATGCTGAAAATATTGCAGAAAAAAACATATTCTCCACCACAACGAGAGGACATGACAGATCCGGATCACATTGCCTTGTTTGTACGGGCGAAAGATGAAGCTACCCGTACATGTAGAGCAGTGACCCGCAGATGCTGCAGATCTGCGGAAAAACGTGAGGAGGAAACTGGATCACGTGACCGGTTTGGTCTCCCACCGCAGGCAGTGACTCCAGTTACCCACTACTCTGTGCCGCTCACACCTCCTCTCACCTTAAATGTATTAGACATTTCAACCCCCAGGAAAAATAAATCGTCTGTCCACTCTATCTATTCCTCTCGTAATCTTATAAACGTCCATCCAGTTTCACCCCAGCCTGCGCCGCTCTGGAGAAAACAGCGCAAGTTTGTCCAGCCTCTCGTTACAGTTCATGCCCTCTAATCCGGGCAGTATTCTGGTAAACCTCTTCTGCGCCCTCTCCAAAGCCCCGACATCCTTACGGGAATGGGGGCGACCAGAACTGTATGAAACACTCCAGATGTGGTCTAACTAGTTTTATAAAACTGTGTTAGGAACTGTAACGTTTTAGAAACGAACCAGCAGCAATAGAGTTCACACCGGAGTCTGGTTTTGATGTTAAAACCACTCTCTTTATTAGTATCTACTTACAAAATTGTAACTTAACGAAATAAAGGAATGTTACCAGTGTTATGTGTATATATGTGTAAATATAACTCCCAGACTATCCAGCCTGAGGGAACAAAGCTCAGAGTCTTGAGATGGTAAAGTAGGAAAGTTCAGTAATCCACGGAATAAATGATGGAACAGAGATATTTGTAATCCAGGGTGAAACGTACAGAAAAGGCCGTTATATCAAAATAACCGTCGACGAAGTTCTTATCCGTTGAATCCGTCACATACGAGTTATCAGCGAAAGTGACCTGTCACAGGAATACCGTCTTCCAGAGGTTGCCACAAAACATGCCCAGGCAAGGGTTAACACAAGATATTCCACAATCCACTCCTATGGATTATACGAAGTGACAGCCACACACGTTCGTTGAGGTTCCGTGTACCGAATATCAACCCACTCTTGTGGGCATAGGAGAGTTCCAAGCCTCGGCTGCGCCTAACTGAAGCGATCAGCTTTTCCAGTCTCCCTCTCTCTCTTTAGACTGGCCGACTGCCTGTCTGCAGATCGCTCTCTCTCTCTCTCTCTCTCTCTCTCTCTCTTTAGACTGGCCGACTGCCTGTCTGCAGTTCGCTCTCTCTCTCTCTTATGGTTCAGCCCACAGTCTGCGCTGTCAGCCTGTGACTGACGTCATAGCCCCGCCTCCTCACGCCGCCGCTCTTAAAGAAACAGTCACAGTACGACCGCAGGCTCGGAACAGCCGCAACACAACTTCCCGACTTTTGAACTCAATGCTTCAAATAATAAAGACAACCATGACATTTGCCTTCTTAACCACCCGATCAATCTGTGCAGTCTTTTTCAGGGAGCGATGAACTTGGAGTCTAAGATCCCTCTGATCATCAACACTGTTCAGGGTTTTGCATTTAACAGTGTACTGTCGCATACATTCGACCTACCGAGCTGCCAAGATGATCATCACTAATCAAATCTCACTGAGATTTCTCAGGACCTGTTGAATTTTTTGCCAAGTGCAATAAGGTACAGGGACAGTGAAACACTGACTTGTGGCAGCATCACAGGCAAGTACATTCAGATAACACACGGAACACAAATTATACGATTCTCTGTCAGTAACAATCTATAAATATGTTTTATGTCATTAACAATATACAAAACACATTGTATCATGATCAATACCAAAATGTGTATTTGTGTCGATAACAGACTTGGAAATGTTGAATTTGGTCCCTGTTTCCATTCCTCCTGTAATCCACAGCCAGCTCCTATGTTTTTGTCACAGTGAGTGAGAGATTGTTTTCTTGTCACCACCGTGTCGGAGTGATGACTTCTTCTCTGTTGGCTGCCTCGTTATTATGTGAGATTAGGCCAGTCAGTGTAGTGCCGTCAGCAAATTTAATTAGCAGATTGGAGCTGTGGGTGCAACAGAAGTCATGGGTGTACAGAGAGTAAAGAAGGGGGCAAGGACACACCGCGGTGGGGTATGTGTGCTGAGGGTCAGAGAGACAGAGGTGAGGGAGCCCACTCTTACCACCTGCCGGCGACCTGACAGGAAGTCCAGGATCGAGCTACACAAGGCAGGGTGCAGGCCGTGGTCTCTGAGCTTCTTGTCGATACTTCAGGGCTTCGTACGGGCTACTGCTCTGCCCATGACTGCAAGGAACTGCAGAGAACATCAGAGAAACAAGCCTCCCCTCCATGGACTCTTCCTACACTTCCCCTGCCTCGGAGAACCAGGCCACGTACTCAAAGACCCTCACAACCTGGACATTCTTGCTGCAAACCCGCTCCCCCATCGGGGAGGAGATACAAAAGCCTTAAAGCGCGAACCACCCGGCTCAAGGATGGCTTCCTGTCTGTGGTTATAAGCCAAATGAATGATAAAATGGACTCGACCTCACAATGTAACTCGACGTGACCCTGCACCATATGTCTATCTGCACTGCACTTTCTCTGCAGCCATAATGCTTTGTCGCAGTTATTGTTTTGTCGTTTTCATTTTTTTTTCATTTGTAGAATTTTTTTTTATTGGTACAGAATCTTCTACAGCTACAAAATGATACAAAACTTCAATAGATTAATATGTATACAATTAATAAAACTGAAAAAACTGATCGTAAAATATAAAATTGGAAATATATATATATATATGGGGGAAAAAGAACCCCATCTAACTTGGTAAAAAACCCACTAACTACATGAGAAACACACATTTGACCATCAATCATCATTTAAGTATGAAAATAAGAAAAATCAACAGCCATTTCAGATTTATATAAAAAATAAAATTGGAAGGAAATCATATAGTGTAATTCAATTTAAAAGATAATATTTGGCAAAAGAACCCCATCTTTTCTCAAAATCGAATCGAGGATCCAAAGTTCTACTTCTATTTTTTTCCAAACTAAGGCATAACATTCCTTGAGAAAATCATTCAGTTAATGTAGGGGAAGAAATTTCTTTCCAGTTTAATAAAATAGCCCTTCTTGTCAGTAGCGTAACAAATGCAATTACATGTTGATCTGAAGGTGAAATACCCTGAATATGATGTGGAGCTATTCCAAATCGACCAGTCATTCTATTAGGTTGTATATTAATTTTCAGAGCTTTAGAAATTGTAGAAAATAAAGATTTTCAAATCGATTTTAATGAATAATATGACCAGAACATATGTGACAAAGTAGCTACTTCAGTTTCACATCTATCACTGCATTTGTCTATAGTAGGAAATATTCTAGATATTCTCTCCTTTCTTAAATAATAACGGGGAACAATTTTAAATTGAATTAAACAATGGTTGGCACATAAAGAAGATGAATTTACGTTTTTCAAAAGTCGAAGCTAATCTTCATTTACAAGGGTCATTTTAAGCTCTCTCTCCCAATCTTGTTTAATCATTAGTGATAGTTTCTCTTTTCGTAACAAAAATAAATTATAAATTCTGTTAATGGAACCTTTCACTAAGGGATTCAATTTCAAAATGGTTTCCAACAAATCAGATTCTTGTAAATATGGAAACTCAGGTAAACATTGTTGTAAAAAATGTTTCACCTGAACAGATTGCAAAAAATGTGTATGGGCGAGAGAAAATTTGTTAATTAACGCTTCAAAGGTCATCAATCGACCACCACAAAATAAATCTGTAAAAGAATGGATCCCTTTATTTTTCCATAGGAGAAAAATGGGGTCAGTTGTTGAAGGTTTAAAAGAAAAGTTTCGATGCAAAAAACTAGACAACTTAAATTGTTTAAAATTCTAAAAATTTACGGATCTGAACCCAAATCCGTAGGGATTGTTTAATAACCGGGAAAAGATTTAAATTTGGAACTTTAGAGAGCTGTAAAGGTAATGGAGCTCCTAAAATTGAAGTTAAATAAAATTGTTTAACAGCTTTTAATTCCAAATCAACCCATAATGATTTTTGTTTCTTATCAAGCCAATATAACCAAACACATAATTGTCTAACTTTCACAGCTCAATAATAGTCTTAAATTAGGAAGTGCAATTTCACCGTACGTTTTAGATTTTTCTAAGTGATTAAATCTTGGTCTCTTTTTGTTCCAAATAAAGGAAGAAATTAGAGAGTCAATTTGATCGAAAAATTTTTTAGTTAAAAAGATAGGTATATTTTGGAAAATATATAAAAATCTAGGTAAAATCATCATTTTCACAGCACGAACACGACCTATTAAAGAAAAAGTAAGTGGATAGCATCGAGAAAATAGTTATTTCCTGGCGTCCATTAAAGGAACTATATTCGCTTTATAGAGATGTTTACATTTTTTAGTAATTAACAATTCTAAAAGGAATATCATTATATATACTAAAAGGGACATTTAAAAGAAACAATTCACTTTTATTCAAGTTAAGTTTATATCCTGAAAATTTAGCGAAATCTTTAAGTGTTTCCAAAAGATTAGGAATTGATTCCTCAAGATCTAAAATAAAAACAAAAAGATCATCTGCATAAAGAGAAATCTTATGTGTGGTTCCATTTGTAGAGATACCGAGAATATTTTTAGCTTCACGTAGTGTTATAGCTGAAGGCTCCAATACAAGATTAAATAATAAAGGGGTTAATGGACATCCCTGTCTGGTGCCACGAGAAAGTGAGAAAAAAAGAAGACCTGCAGTTATTAGTAATGACAAGCTCAAGGGCGGTTTCCTGTCTGTGTTTATAAGCCAAATGAATTATAAAATGGTCTCGGCCTCACAATGTAACTCGACGTGACCCTGAACCATATGTCTACCTGCACTGCACTTTCTCTGCAGCCATAATACTTTGTTACAGTTATTGTTCTGTCGAATACCAGCTCAATGTATTGTTGAAATGTATCGATCTGTGTGGATGGTACGTCAGGCAAGATTTTCACTATAGCTCAGTATGTTATGAGAATAAACAAATTTCCCATTTTAATTACGTGGAAATATTAGACAGACTGAGCTTCTGCTCTGGAACCTCAGAAGGAAACTGAACTGTTGTCCTTTCTGAGGAATGCAAATATATGAAAAAGGCTTCAATCTCATATTACGATCTGCGATAACTGGGATCAGGTAACCGGTGGTGGGTCTCCCATATCAATATTAGAATCAGGTGTAATAGCACCGGCATATGTCATGAAATTCGTTGTCCCTGCGGCAGCAGTAGAACCTAATTCATAACAATAGATTTTAACAATTGTGACTTAAAATAAGAATATACATTTTGTAGTTAAATTATATAAAGAGTACAAAAATATATATTTTTAAATGTAATAAACTATTTTAATTGTGCCGACTGTTTGACTGACTGGGTTGTTGCTTTGGAAGTAGTGGAGTCAAGCTTAACTGAACTGTACACATTTATGAGAAGCTCAGAGAAATAGAAAAGGCTAAATTCTCACATAAACGGGTCAGACAACCAGAAACATCGGCTGCACTTAGCAGGTAAACACTGTGGAATGAAACATGCTGAAAATATTGCAGAAAAAACCATATTGTCCACCACAACGAGAGAACGTGACAGATCCGGATCTCACTGCCTTGTCTGAACGGGCGAAAGATGAATCTGCACTTACACGTAGAGCAGTGACCCGCAGATGCTGCAGATCTGCGGAAAAACGTGAACAGGAAACGGGATCACGTGACCGGTTTGGTCTCGCACCCCAGACAGAGAGCCAGTTACCCACTACTCTGTGGAAAGAAGCAAACTTGCCGCTCACATCTAATCTCACCTTAAATGTATTAGACATTTCAACCCCCAGGAAAAATATATTGTCTGTCCACTCTATCTATTCCTCTCGTAATCTTATAAACGTCCATCCAGTCTCACCTCAGCCTGCGCCGCTCTGGAGAAAACAACACAAGTTTGTCCAGCCTCTCATTATAGCTCATGCCCTCTAATCCAGGCAGTGTCCTGGTAAACCTCTTCTGCGCCCTGTACAAAGCCCCGACATCCTTCCGAGAATGGGAGGGACCAGAACTGTATGAATCACTCCAGATGTGGTCTAACTAGTTTTATAAAACTGTGTTACTAACTGAGACGTTTTAGAAACGAACCAGCAGCAATAGAGTTCACACTGGAGTCTGGTTTTGATGTTAAAACTACTCTTAGTATCTACTTATAACATAGTAAGTTAACGAAATAAAGGAAAGTGTTATGTCTATATATGTGTAAATATAACCCCCAGACTATCGAGCCTAAGGGAACAAAGCTTAGTGTCTTGAGATGGTAAAGTAGGAAAGTTCAGTAATCCACGGAATAAATGATGGAACAGAGATATTTGTAATCCAGTGTGAAACGTAGAGAAACAGCCGTTACTTCAAAATAACAGTCGACGAAGATATCCGCTGAATCCGTCCACATACGAGTTAACGAAAGTGACCTGTCACAGGAATACCGTCTTCTAGGGGTTACCACACAACATACCCAGGCAACGATTAACTCCAAAATCCACTCCTATGGATTATACGAAGTGACAGCCAGACACATTCGTTGTGGTTACGTGTACCGATGATCAACCCACTCTTGTGGGCATAGGAGAGTTCCAAGCCTCAGCTGCGACTAACCGAAGCGATCAGCTTTTCCAGTCTCTCTCTCTCTCTCTCTCTCTCTCTTTAGACTGGCCGACTGCCTGTCTGCAGATCTCTCTCTCTCTCTCTCGTTCAGTCCACAGTCAGCGCTGTCAGCCTGTGACTGACGTCATAGCCCCGCCTCTACACCCCGGCGCTCTTAAAGAAACAGTCACAGTACGACCGCAGGCTCGTAATAGCCGCAACACAACTTCCCGACTTTTGAACTCAACGCTTCAACTAATAAAGACAACCATGCCATTTGCCTTGTTAACCACCCGATCAATCTGTGCAGTCTCTTTCAGGGAGCGATGAACTTGGAGTCTAAGATCCCTCTGATCATCGACACTGTTCAGGGTTTTGCATTTAACAGTGTACTGTCTCATACGTTCGACCTACCGAGCTGCCAAGATGATCATCACTAATCAAATCTCACTGAGATTTCTCAGGTCCTGTTGAATTTATTGCCAAGTGCACAAGTACGGGAAGATACAGGTACAGAGAAACACTGACTTGTGGCAGCATCACAGGCAAGTACATTCAGATAACACACGGAACACAAATTATACGATTCTCTGTCAGTAATAATCTGTAAGTATCTTTTATGCCATTAACAATATATAAAATACATTGTGTCATGATCAATATTAAACTGTGCATTTTGTGTCAATAATAGACTTGGAAATGTTGAATTTGATCCCTGTCCCCATTCCTCCTGTAATCCACAACCAGCTCCTGTGTTTTTGTCACAGTGAGGAAGAGGTTGTTTTCTTGACACCCCTGTGTCGGGGTGATGACTTCTTCTATGTAGGCTGCCTCGTTATTATTTGGGATTCGGCCGATCAATGTAGTGTGGTCAGAAAATTTAATTAGCAGATTGGAACCCGCCACTGCAGCCCCACAGTGCACTATTTACAGATTGCAAAGCTACGAAATTGCATGTGAATGGCCTCCCTTCCCCCAACTCCACTCTTTCTGCGTCACCAGCAGACTGGGACATCTCACATCTACTTTGGAAGCTGGAACATGAGGGCAGAGTATTGTCTGAACGGTGTAGAGTTAGGTAAGGGGGAAATGCAAAGAGACCTAGGAGTCCTAGTTCACCAATCAATGAAGGTGAATGAGAAAGTGCAACAGGCAGTGAAGAGGGCAAATGGAATGTTGCCCTTTGTTACAAGGGGAATTGAATACAAGACCAAGGATGTTCTTTTGCATTTGTACAGGGCCCTGGTGAGACCACACCTGGAATATTGTGTACAGTTTTGGTCTCCAGGTTTAAGGAAGGACATTCTGGCAATTGAGGAAGTGCAGCGTAGATTCACTAGGTTGATTCCTGGGATGGCAGGGCTGTCTTACGCAGAGAGATTGGAGAGTCTGGGCTTGTACACGCTGGAATTGAGGAGATTGAGAGGGGATCTGATTGAAACGTTTAAGATAATTAAAGGATTTGATAGGATTGAGGCAGGTAATATGTTCCAGATGTTGGGAGAGTCCAGTACCAGAGGGCATGGGTTGAGAATAAGAGGTCAGTTATTTAAAACAGAGTTGAGGAAGAGCTTCTTCTCCCAGAGAGTTGTGGAGGTGTGGAATGCACTGCCTCGGAAGACGGTGGAGGCCAATTCTCTGGATGCTTTCAAGAAGGAGCTAGATAGATATCTGATGGATAGGGGAATCAAGAGATATGGGGACAAGGCAGGGACTGGGTATTGATAGTGAATGATAAGCCATGATCTCAGAATGGTGGTGCAGACTCGAGGGGCCGAATGGTCTACTTCTGCACCTATTGTTTATTGTCTATTGTATATCTCGCTGCCTCCGCCAGGACATTAAACTGTGAACAACTGTGGTCAGGGACTGATCTCTGGGGTACTTCAAACGCTACCTCCTTCCAGTCTGAAAACGACCCACTCATCCAGCCACACGCTAACGGCAGTTTATCGATCTCCAACGAAAAAGCCTAATCACCTATTCCCGATGTTCAATACCATTGCTGACTCTGAGTTTACCACCGTCAAATGCCGGGAGGGACATAATAATCAGAAAGTCTCTAGTCACAGCCGTGTAAATAAAATGTGATCTCAGTGGGTGTGTGGCGCATGCTCAGAATGCGAAGGAGAGAGACAAACTGAGCCAAGTCACAGACTGATGAAGGGAGGAATGATCCATTTTGACACAGAGAGGGAAGCGGAGAGTTTGATGTTGTTCCTGATGCCGGAACTGTGGCCAGTTAAAAGACGAAATCTTGTTGCTCTAAATTGTTTTTGAGATGTGACAGTGTTTTAATCAGAAGACACCATGGAAACTAAAATTATTTCAGTTGAAGTGTTGTCCTTCACCCACTGATGTGCTTTGTAAGCTTTTAACAGTGTAGAAAAGGCAAAGGATTTGTCTATGGGACTCACAAACACAACAGCACGTTAGTTCCGCTGTATCTGTCAGTTCACCAGCGCTTGAATGCCGCCGATCCTTGAATGTGGAGGCGGAGATGCTGGAGAAGACAGCGCCCCACTCGCGACAAGGAGAGCCCGAACACGTGTCCATGTCCGTGATCTGATTGGATACATCGCCATGAGGTTATAGCAGTGTGACGTCATTCACCGGCTCTCATTTTGGAAGGGATTCAGTCGGGCATCGCAGATTCACCAACAGCTTCGCACTGGGAAGCGGCCGTTCACCTGCTCCGTGTGTGTGAAGAGACTCATTCAGTTAACCCACCTTGTGATGCTCCGGTGAGTTCACACTAAATAGAGGCCACATTTCTGTCCGGAGTGAGCAAAGAGTTTTACTCAATCATCCCAGCTGCTGCAACACCAGCAACTTCACATCAGGGAGGAAGTTCAAATCAGCTCCGTATTAAAAGTCTAACCATCACGGTGACTGAAGGCAGCTGCAGGTTCTTGAGGGACTGTTACTGTCAGATTCTGCAGTTCTTGCGGCTGCTCATCGCACCCAGGACTGAACCCTGGTCACTGAGCATTGGAGGAGTCTGTTGTGCTGATATTAGCCTTAAACTAGACTGGCGTTTAATATTGTGAATCTGTGAAAGATAAATCAGTTTGTATCAAATCCCGTGTCTCGCTTGAGAGGCCACTCGGCCCAGCTGGTCCCTACCTATGTTTCTGTTCCATATCAGTATGTGAAAATCTCTCCCTATCGTTTCCCTCTCACCTTTCCTGAGATGATGAGTTGCAACTAGTCACCACTCCGTGGGACGGGAGATTTCCCTTCAATTTCGTAGAATCACAGAAACCTACAACATATTACCGATGTTTTGGCCCACAATGTTGTACCGACCATGTAACGTACTCTAGAAAATAGTTAGAATTACCCTACCGCATTAGCCACCCATTTTCCTAAGCTCCATGTACCTTTCTAAGAGTCCCTTAAAAGACCCTATTGTATCCGCCTCTACCACCGTCGCTGGCGGTGCACTCCACACACCACTCTGCTTAAAAAAAAATAGTTTCCTCTGTACCTACTTCCTAGCAGCTTAAACCGATTCCCCCTCGTGTTTGCCGTTTCAGCCCTGGGAGAAAGCCTTTGACTATCCACACGACCAATGCCTCTCATCATCTTATACACCTGCATGAATTTCCTGCATGATTGTCTCCGGGCTGAACAAGTCGATGAGCTCACTGTGGTTGTGACGTTGTTCAGGGCTCCGGACGAAGTTGGTTAAACTCCTTCTTCCCCGCTCTTTTCAACGTTTTGTGTCATTTTCACCAACTTTAAAGGACTGTGCCTCAGACAGCTGGGTTGTTGCAATTGTTACCTACCAGCAGCAATAGATCACTAACGGAGCCTGGTTTCGATGTTAAACCACTATCTTCATTAGTATTGTGACGGGGTCCTGAATTCCCCTATGAACTGTGTTTTTGAAAAGAGAGAGGGAGATGTTCAACACGAGAGAGAGAGAGAGAGAGAGAGAGAGAGAGAGAGAGAGAGAGAGAGAGAGAGAGAGAGAGAGAGAGAGAGAGAGAGAGAGAGAGAGAGAGAGAGAGAGAGTGAGTGAGTGAGTGCTCGGAGATGGTGTTATGCTTTCTCTGCAAGCTTGTTGACACTTTTACAAGGACACTGTCAGCTTCTGTGTTCTTCCAGAGAGAGAAGGGAGGAACTGTTTGATGGACAGCTGGGGCTCAGCACGGTGAGATAAGTAGGAGGTCCGCTGATAGACCTCCAGGCACATGGTTTTGGACACTGAATCAGCTTTGTTGTGTCCACAGAAAAAGGTGGGTTTTGGAAGATCGATCCGGAGCATCGATCAGTGGCTCTCGCAGTGTGAAAAGGCTGTGACCTGTGGGGAGTTATTCGTGTGCCCATCCCTCGCCTGGGTTAATAACTCCACCACAGAAGAACGGTCCCGTTTGTAGTGGTCACAGTCGGTGACTTCCAAAGGATTTCGGGGGACGACGGGACTATCGACGGCGTCAGCTTACCTGAAGACTCAAACCTCTCCTTCTCTCTCTCCATCACTACTCGACTCAATCCCACGAACTGAACCGAACTTCACTCATCACCGTCAGACGGTATCTATTTACCCCGAGGCGTGAAGAAGCTTGGCTTTCCTATTTACACACACACACACACACACACACACACACACACACACACACACTCACATATAATCATTGCTATCCTGTTTGATATATCTGCATTTATATTGCTGTATCGCGTAGTTACTAATAAACAGCATTAGTTTACAACAATACATTGTTTCCTATTTCTGCTGGTTCTTTGACCCGTCACGGGGTACGTAACAGTATCTACTCCAAATATAAAAGATTAAAGGAAGTAAACAGAAGTTAACTGTGTAATGCGTATATATAGCTCCCAAACTATCAAGCTTTGGAAACAATGCTTAAAGTCTTCAGATGGTAAAGTGGAAAAGTTCAGTAATCCACGGAATAAGCGAGTGAGAGGAGAGATTTGTAAATCCACACGAACACGTAGAGAGAAGGCAACTACGAAGAATTCCACACACATTCCACGCTGGGTAAACGAAATAACAGTCGCCGAAGATCTTATCCGTCGATTAGTTCCGAAATCCACTTAGAAATATCACCAGGTGACAGTGACAGGAATATCGTCTTCAAGTGGTTACCACAGAACACCCCGATTCCAGGTAAGGGCCAACAAAAGTGATACCACAGGATACTCCAGCAAATCCACACACATGGATGATACGAAGTGACAGTCACAGATCAGTTGTGCACTGCGTGCCGATGATCAGATCAACCCAACCTTTTGGGCATGGAAGAGTTGCAGCCTATAGCAGTCACACGCTGAAGTTCCAACAGCTTGTCTCCCTCTCCCGCTCCCTCTCCCGCTGCCGCAGCCTGTGTCTGACGTCACAGCCCTCCTCACTCAGGCCCTTAAAGCGACACTCACAGTAAACGAACCTGCGGTCTCGGAACACAATGCACCTCTAAAATCTGACAGCAGACTAGCGAGTGAATCTTCGATGGTGCAGAGTCAGAAACCGAAGATTTGCCAGATTGAGTCAGGGGCTCCAGAGAGAGATGGTGTCCAGAGGAGGACGACGAATAAGACCAGCAGGATGTGGTTAAAGGTGAAAGATTAGAAGCATTTGGAAACTGGTTGATCGAAAAAAAAAGGTGGTCAATTTCTGCAAAACACAGGAGGAAATCAACAGGTCAGGCAGTAATTTTGGAGAGGAATATCCAGCAACTGCAGAATCTCCTGTGTTTTATATCTGCATTTTACATTGGCATTAGATACACGTTGATATTGAGTATATTGTTTATGGGAGCCGCTCTCTGCGTTAAACAGCTGCAGATTTTTTCGATACCCACGGTAAAAAAAATGAGGTATGGACATTGAACCGGTGCTTGCAGAAATGTTTAATGGCACCGTGACTACCCATGGGGCCATGAGTTAAGAATTTCACCGGCGCTGAAGCGCCGATGAAATGCGCAGGCGTCCGGCTGATGACGTCACTGAGTTTCACGCATGCGCGCAGTACACTGAAGGCTTTGAAAATGTCGGTTGCAGGTAAGAGCGATTCTCCGTCTTTTTATCTTAAACACCGACTTCGGGACGATTCTTGTGAAATCCGGACACCGTGATCCGCAATCTCGGGACAGTCCTGCCCTCTTCCCCCTCTCTCAGCCCCACGATCCGTACACGGAGCCCGGGGAGCTTCCGGCTGATGAGGGAATGGGAACCGATGGATCTCTCAGACAGAGCTGAGCTCCAGCTATCTAAATGCAAGGATTAGGAACTCGGAGAAAGGGAACAAAAATCTTTTACATCACCAGTTGAGAAAATCTGCATTAGTACTTTTTTCCGCAGATGCTGCCTGGCCTGCAGAACTCCTGCAGTATTTAGTGTGTGTTGCTTCCTTTACCTCCTCTTGCTCTGGACTTTTCGACCGGTGAGAACATGTTTTGTCCCATTCTCTCTGGGTACGTAATGACATCAAACAACTTTGCCCTGGGCAACAAGTAGCTTTCACATCACAAATGTGTCAGACTCCAGTGAGACAGAGAACGGCCCTTCCCTTCATATACATTGGCATTGCATTCACTGAATTCACCACCCTCAGTCATTGGGGGAGGATTCAGGGGGAATATTTATGTAGAATACAGAAACTAGTGATGCCTGTTTGCATTTTGGTGATGCAAAAGTTGCTGGAGAATTTGCAAGTGGGAAGAAGGGGAGTGATATTTGGAAATCTGACTTTTTAAAGCAAAATTTAGCAAGCAAACCACATATGGACAATGTGCAAAAGATTTGGTGAGAAAATCCTCCATTTCCTGTTACAGGCCTGCTACATAGGTTGTGTGAGAGTGCAGATGAACTCGATCAAAGTACTTATCAACAGTGATTTGCCAGCTGTGAAAATGAATACCTCTCTATATAAAATTCACTGTGCACATATTGTCACTGGGTAAAAAATGCACAGTACAAGATTTATCTGCACACTGGTTATTACAAATTAGAGGGGAGATTATTACAAATTAGAGGGGTATAGGAGGGAAGGAGGGGAGGCCTCCAGTGTCCCTGATGCCCTCACCTACAAGATGTGCAGCTTGTAACCCTGCACTTCAATGAGCTGCAACTTGAAATGGGTGAATTCCAGATTATCCAGCAGTTGGAGGGGGTGATAGATATGACATGCAGAGAGGTGAGTCACACCCACAGGACACAGGAAACTGGGTGAGAATCAGGAAGGGGAATGAGGTTAAATAGGCATCGCAGAGTACTCCAGTGGCCATCCCCCACAACAACAGGTGGAGCACTTCATAACCTGTTGGGGGGAATTACCTGGCAGAGGAAAGTCAAAGGCCTGATAGGGGATTCGTCAGGTAGAGGAACAGAACAAGAGGGGATGAATAACCTAGTGGTAAGGCTTACTAGTGGTAGTGAGCAGGGGAGGGGGTGATGTAGTTAAAATAAGTTGTAGAGGGAATGGGAGCCAGAATGACAGAACAGATAGTGGAGAGGGTGAATTGAATTGACTTTATTAGATACATACCTCATAAACATGAGGAGTAGAAATATTTACCTTACATCTCCATCTAAATGTGCAACGTGTAATTTACATAGATAGTTTGCACATAGGACAGTCAATATAACATTGAAATGCAATTGTATCAGCATGAATTAATCAGTCTGATGGCCTGGTGGAAGATGATGTGCCAGAGCCTGTTGGTCCTTTTGCTGTGATACCATTTCCTGGATCGTGGCAGCAGGAACAGTTTGTGTTTGGGGTGCATTGGGCCCGTTTGTCCCTGATATTTGTTGGGCCCTTCTTACACACCTGTCTGTGTAAATGTACTGAATCATGGAAAGTAGGTTGTGCAATGTATAATTTCCTTATTTATATTTAGAGACATTTTTTGGTGTATAAAATGATGAGGGGTATTGAGCGTGTGAGTGGCCAGAGGAGTGTTTTTTCCCCAGGGTTGAAATGGTTAATGCTGCTTTTCCACACTCCCACAGACCCTTTGTCCATCTCCTGAGTAAATTGAGTTTGAAAAATATTTAAGATCTCCCCTATCTGCTTTGTTTCCACACGTGGATTGCCATTCCGGTCTTCCAGAGGACCGACTTTTTGCCTTGCAATCCTTTTGCTCTTAATCTATCACTAGAATCCCTGAGGATTATCCTTCACCTTTTCTGTGACAGCAACCTCATGCCATCTTTTAGCCATCCGGATTTATTTCTTATGTGTTCTCTTGCATTTCTTATACTCCATAAGAAACTGACTGCCTATCCCTGTTATGTAATTCCATTTTGTGCTTTACCAGGGTCTGAATATCTCTTGCAATCCAAGTTTCCCTACAGTTTCTATCTTTACCTTTGATTCTGACATACCCGCTTTCTACTTTAAGAATTTTGCTTTGAAGGCCTCCCATTTACCAAGCACACCTTTGCCATAAAGCAGCCTGTCCCAGTCCACAGTTGCCAGATCCTAGTGTTGATCATGCCCTGAACACATCCGCCTTTCCTACGCTGCTCCTTGTATTGAAATACACAGGGCTCAGCATATTCACTGCACCACACTCAACTTTTTCATTCCTGACTTTGTCTGAGGCCTGAACAAAATCTTTCTCCACAACTCCACCACTATCTGTTCCGTTATTCAGGCTCCCATTCCCCCTGCAACTTTAGTTTAACCCTCCTTACCCCCACCTCCCAGCATGCAGATCTATCACCCCTTTGGCTTTCCTCTCCCAGATCAATAAAAAGGAGGTGCATACCAGGTACAGGCAGATAGGAGCAAATGGGGTACTTATGAAATACAGGAAATTCAAGTGAACACTTATGAAAGAAATAAAAGAAGGCATGAGTTTGCCCCAGCAGTCAAGGTGAAGGAGAATCCTCAGGGATTCTGCAGATATGTTAAGAGCAAAAAAGATTGCAAGGGAAAAAAAATTAATCCTCTGGAAGATCAAAATGGTAATCCATATGAAGGATAGCATAGACTTGGGGAGATTTTTTTTGCATCCGTATTTACTCAGGAGATGGACACAGAGTCTGGAGAAGTGAGGCAAAGCCGCATTAACTTCATGGACCCTGTACAGATTACAGAGGTGGAGGCGTTTGCTGTCTTGAGGCAAATTAGTGTGGATCAATCCCCAGGGCCTGACAAGTTGTTCACCAGGACCCTGCGGAAGACAAGTGCAGAAATTATCAGGGCCTAAGCACAGATATTGAAATCATCCTTAGTGACAGGTGAGGTACTGGAGGATTGGAGGACAGGCAGTGTTGTTCTGCTGTTCAAGAAAGGCTGTAAAAATAAACTAGGAAGTTATCCATTGGTGAGCTTGACATCAGAACTGGGAAAGTTATTGGAATGTGTGTGCAGGAACCAAGTATATACTGTAAGTATTTGTATAGGTGTGGACTGATAAAGGATAGACAGCATGGCACTAGCCAATCTTTCAGAGTCTCTCGAGGAGGTTATCAGGGAAGTGGATGAAGGCAAGGCAGTAGATGTTGTCTGCATGGACTTTAGCAAGGCACTTGATAAAGTCTCATATGGGAGGTTGGTCAAGAAGGTTCAGTCACTCAGCATTCTAGATGAGACAGTAAATTGGATGAGACACTGTCTTTGGGAGAAGCCAGAGTGTGGTAGCAGATGGTTGCCTCTATAACTGTAATCCTGTGATTAGTTGTGTGCCATAGGGATCAGTGCTGGATCTGTTGTTGTTTGTCACTATATCTGTAATCTGGATGATAGTGTGGTTAACTGGATCAGAAAATTTGTGGATGACAACAAGACTGGAGGTTTAGCGGCTGCAAGAAGACTATCATGGCTTGCAGTGTGATCTGGACCAGGTGGGAAAATGGTTTGAGAATTGGAAAATGGAATTTAATGCAGACCAGTGTGAGTTGTGGCATTTGGTCTGACCTACCAAGGGAGGTCTTTCACAGTGACTGGTCGGGCACAGAGGAGTGTTGTAGAAGAAAGGGACCTGGGAATACAAGTCCTTAATTCACTGAAAGTGGTATCTCAGTTAGATAGGGATGGAAGGAAATATTTTAGCCCATTGCCCTGCATGAACCACAGTAGTGACAACAATAGATGACTTGTAGAAGACATTAGTGAGGCCTTATTTGGAGTATTATGTGCAGTTTTGGTCACCTACCTACAGGAAAGATGTAAAAGAAGTTCAGAGATTTCAGAGAAAATACACAAGGATGTTGCCATGTCTGGAGGACTTGGATTATAAGGAAAGATTGAACAAATCAGGACATTATTCCTGGGAATGTAGAAGATTGAGGGGAGATTTGATTGTGATAGAGAGGCACACATAGTGTTAATGCAAGCTGGCTTTCTCCACTGAGATTGGGTGGGACTACAACCAGAGGCCATGGGTTAAGGGTGAAAGGTGAAATGTTAAGGGGAGCATGAGAGGAACTTCTTCACATAGAGGGTCATCCGGCTGTGGAATGAGCAGCCAGCACAAGTGGTGCATGCGAGCTCGATTTTAACGTTTAAGAGGTTTGTGTAGATACCTGGATGGTAGGGGTGTGGGAGTGGGCTGTTTAAATAGTTCAGCACAAACTAGATTGCCCAAAGGGCCTGTTTCTGTGTTGAAATTTTCTATGATTGCGACAAGAACCTGAAATAATACAAAAATTCACTCTAAGTCCTTTTAACAGATGTGCGGCCAACCAGTCATTTCAGCGGGAATTTTTTAAATGGCGTTAAAATTGTGGCATTTTGTTAATAATACACAAGAGAAGATCCCAGCTGCACGTCAAGAAAGACAATTTGCATGAGAGTGTTTCAGTCACTGTGGGACAAGGAACACATGCCGCTCAGCAGGAGCCGGGAATAATACCAATGGAGGGAGTCAAAATGAGCCAGGTCACAGATTGGAGACGACAGAAATGCCCCATTCTGATAGAGACAGGAAGAGCATCAGATAATTGATGGTCATTCTAGATACCAGCACTCTGCCCAGTCAGGAGATGATTTCTCTGTCCAACTTGGGGTGAACCTCACTGTAACAGTGTGATACCAGATCAAACCTTGGCAACTCAAGTAATCTCATCTGAAATGTTGTCCTAAACCCATTGATGGATTTTGTAAATTTTTTTACAGGTTAAAAATGAGAAGGAATTCATCTCCAGGAAGCTCAAACACGACACGCCAGTTTTGTTGTCTCTGCCTAGATACTTAAGAAGTGGAGCAAGGGATCCAATTGTCCACCCTTCCTGCTCAGACTGTAGGGAGGAATTCACTCGGTGATTTTGACCAACTGGCACGCCCATCATTTTACACAGGAAAAAGGACATTCACCTGCCCAGACAGTGGGAATGGATTCACTCGGTCATCTCAACTAAAGGTACATCAGCAAGTTCACACTGGAAAAGGCCATTCACCTGTTCTGTGTGTGAGAAGGGGTTCAGTCGGTCATCCCACCTGTGGACACACCAATCAGTTCACACTGGGCAGAGGCTGGTCTTCTGCTGAATTTCTGGGAAAGGATTCACTCTGTCATCTGACCTAATGGCTCACCAGCGAGTTCACACTGGGGAGCGGCCGTTCACCTGCTCAGTCTGTGAGAAGAGATTTACTCAGTTATCCAACCTACAGAGTCACCAGCGAGTTCACACTGGGGAGAAGCCTTTCACCTGCTCAGTCTGTGGGAAAGGATTCACTCTGTCATCCACCCTACTGGTACATCAGCGAATTCACACTGGGGAGAAGCTGTTCACCTGCTCAGACTGTGGAAAGGGATTCACACTGTCATCCCGCCTACTGGTACATCAGCAAATTCACACTGGGGAGAAGCCGTTCACCTGCTCAGTCTGTGAGAAGAGATTTACTCAGTTATCCAACCTACAGAGTCACCAGCGAGTTCACACTGGGGAGAAGCCTTTCACCTGCTCAGTCTGTGGGAAAGGATTCACTCTGTCATCCACCCTACTGGTACATCAGCGAATTCACACTGGGGAGAAGCTGTTCACCTGCTCAGACTGTGGAAAGGGATTCACACTGTCATCCCGCCTACTGGTACATCAGCAAATTCACACTGGGGAGAAGCCGTTCACCTGCTCAGTCTGTGGGAAAGGATTCACTCTGTCATCCACCCTACAGAGACACCAGCGAGTTCACACTGAGGTGAAGCCATTCACCTGCTCAGTCTGTGGGAAAGGATTCACTCTGTCATCCACCCTACAGAGACACCAGCGAGTTCACACTGAGGTGAAGCCATTCACCTGCTCAGTCTGTGGGAAAGGATTCACTGTGTCATCCATCCTACTGGTACATCAGCGAATTCACACTGGGGAGAAGCCATTCACCTGCTCAGTCTGTGGGAAGAGATTCACTGACTCTTCCACCCTACGGAGACACCAGCGAGTTCACACTGGGGAGAAGCCATTCACCTGCTCAGAATGTGGGAAGCGATTCACTCTGTCATCCACCCTACGGCGTCACCAGCGAGTTCACAGTGGGGAGATGCCGTTCACCTGCTCAGTGTGTGGGAAAGGATTCACTGACTCTTCCACCCTGCAGAGACACCAGCGACTTCACACTGGGGAGAAGCCGTTCACCTGCTTATTCTGTCGGAAGAGATTCACTCAGTCATCCACCCTACAGAGTCATCAGCGAGTTCACACTAGAGAGAGGCTCAGAATGTGGGAAAGGATTCACTCAGTCATCCCACCTCTTGGCACACCAGTCAGTTCACAGTAAGGAGAGGCCATTGTTATGAATCCTTTGGTTTTGATTGCTGTAGACTGTCATTTTAAGAGAGAGAGAGAGAGAAATTAAGAAGGTGAATCAGTCTGACTTGCAGCTTGTTTACATTGCTCGCAGCTTGTTTAGTTTTAACTGAGGACACAGACACTCAGAGTCAGACGGAGACAAAGGAGGAAAAATGGAAGGATCAAAACCAGGGAACTAGTAGCCAAGGATCACTGTTTGGAACTTTCCTTCGCTCACAAGGGTGGGCTAATTATCGATTCACCGTACATCGAATGTGTGGTTGTCACCTCATTTGTTCCACAGGAGTGGATCTGATTTGGGATATCCTGTGGAGACAACTTATGTGTTAACCCTTGCCTGGCTGTGGCGTGGTCATTCATTTGATGATACCCCTTATGACAATTCACTTTAGGTGATAATTCGTATGTACATTTGTAAAGATGATGGATAAAATCTAGAGCGACTGTTCTCTCTTTTTACCACCATGGAACCTGTGGAATACAACATAATTGCCTTCTCTCAACATTTACCCTGGATTACAAAAATATCTCTCTCACATCACCTATTCTGTGAATGAATTGAACTTTAATACTTTAACATCTCCAGACTCCAAGCCTTGTTTCCCCTGAGCTCAGAAGTTTGGGAGTTATATTTACACACATACATACACATAACACTCACGAGGAAATCTGCAGATTCTGGAAATACAAACACAAAAAAAATGCTGATAGAACACAGCAGGCCAGGCAACATCTATAGGGAGAAGCACTGTCGACGTTGTGGGCCGAGACCCTTCGACAGTACTAACTGAAAGATAGTAAGAGATTTGAAAGTAATGGGGGGAGGGTGAAATGCAAATGATAGGAGAAGACCTGAGGGGGTGGGGGTGAAGCTGAGAGCCGGAAAGGTGATTGGCGAAAGTGATGCAGAGCTGGTGAAGGGAAAGGATCATGGGACGGGAGGCCTTGGGAGAAAGAAAAGCGTGGGGGTGGAAGTACCAGAGGGAGGGGGAGAACAGGTAAACAACTAAATATGTCAGGGATGTGGTAAGAAGGGGAGGAGGGGCATTAACAGAAGTTAGAGAAGTCAGTGTTCATGCCATCATGTTGGAGGCTACTCGGCCGGTATATAAGGTGTTGTTCCTCCAACCTGAGTTTGGATTCATTTTGACAGTAGAGGAGGCCATGGATAGACATATCAGCATGGGAATGGGATGTGGAATTAAAATGTGTGGCCACTGGGAGTAGTCTTTTGCTGTTGGTTCATTTCTAAACCATTATGGTTTGTAACAAAATGGGGCTGTGTCTGGGATATGACAAATTTAAGGATTGATTAATTATCAATTTCATTGGGGAAATCCCTTTTGATTTACTTGTGTGTGGAAAACCAGCAGCAATGGATGTTGATAGATATCTGGAAGTGTGAACCTCTCAGGCATTAGAGGACACCAGAAGGATTGAGTTGTTGAGTATTGCTAGAACGTTAATACTTGCTAAGGTGAAATTGACAATGAGGAGGGCACAGATGCAGAAGATAATAGCTGAGCATTATGTATCTGAGGATGTGTTTAAAGTGAAGGAGTTGGAGGTGTTTCCTGAAAGTAAACCTCGTGAGCTTGAGCTCCAGTAGAAGTTAGAAATATTAAAGATGGAGGCTCCAGAAAGGCAGAGGCAGTTTCAGGCTAAAGAGGCAGAAAAGCAGACAGAAAATTCTCTTACAAAGTGTAATTAAGGGGAAGGCTTAGCAAGCCTATTCTGCTTTGACAGTTGCTGAAGCAGCTTATTATTTACTTATTTATGCTGCCCCAATCATCGCCACTGGGCTATAAATGTGCAGGAGCTGTGTGTGGTTCAGTGTTTTGCTCAAGGACACACAAGCTGCCTCGGCTGAGGCTCGAACTCATGACCTTCAGATCGCTAGTTCAACACCTTAACCACATGGCCACGCATTATGACCACACATTATGACCTAGTGAAACAGGCTGTGCTCAAAGCTTACGGGTTGGTCCCAGAAGCAGACAGGCAAAAGTTTAGAAATTTGAAGAAATCTGTGAACCAGACATACGGAATTTGCTTATGAGAAATTTGTGTCTATTGACTACTGATGCACATCTGAACATGTAAATGATGATTTTAACAGCTTGAGAGAGTTGGTTTCAATTGAAGAATTCTGAAGGTGCGTCCCTGATGACATAAAGACGTATTTAGATGGAAATGATGCTGCCACTCGGTAGGAATCTGCTGGATTAGCAGATCAGTTTGCTTTAACTCATGAAATTATTTTTACGCTGAATAAGAGTTTCCAAAAGGCACTTGTCAAGTTGTGGGTAAACCTAATGAGCTCACCCCAGTGGCCTGAACCTGCATTCGGTGAACCCTTTTCCAAAGTTATAGTGGATTGTGTTGGCCCATTGCCAAAGACTAAAGCTGGCCATCAGTATCTGCTAACTATTATGTGTACTACATCCAGATTCCCAGAGGCAATGCCTCTCAGAAATATTAAAGCTAAAACTGTGGTGAAGGCTCTTACCAAGATTTTCACTTTATTCGATTTGTCTAAAGAAATACAGTCTGATCAAGGATGTATTTGTATATCTGCATTATTCAAGCAGGTAGTTTATGAATTGGGAGCAAAACAGATTGCATCATTTGCATACCATCCGGAACCAGAAGGGGCTTTAGAAAGATTTCATTCTACCCTCAAAACAATGATTAAGACATTGTGTTGAAAATGGAAAAGACTGGGATGAAGGAACATATTTGCTTTCATCCACAGAAATAGAGTCAGTGCAGGAATCACTGGGCTTTGGTCCATTTGAGCTTGTATTTGGTTGCAGAGCGAGGTGCCCTTTGACCTTGTTAAAGGTACAGTGGATTGATGGGGATGTACATGTTAACTTGTTAGACTGTGTTTTGAAGTCCAAAAATAAACTACACCAAGCCTGTAGTCTAGCGAGACAAATCTTAAAGATTTCTCAAAACAAAATGTTGGTTTGATAACAGCGCTCGCGAAAGAAAATACCAGGTGGGGGATAAGGTGCTTGCCTTATGTTGACGAATCCACTCCAGGCGAAATTCAATAGACCGTATGAGATAGTCTCTCAAATTAATAATGTGAATTCTGTTATTAAAACACCCGACTGACGTAAACTAACACAGGTGGTGCACATAAATATGATAAAGCCTTTTTTGACAAGCAGGCACCATCTGTGAGTATTGTTGTCAAAACAAATGAATCTGGTAACCCTGAGAATGAAACAATAGACTCGTCTGAGACTTTTCACAAGCCAAACATGGTCCCAGTTAGGCTAATGAACTCGGTTGTTCTAGAAAACATTGATAACAAGTTGGCTCATCTGCAGCCAAAGCAACAACAACAGCTGAAGGAATTAATTCAGAAGTACAAAGATTTATTTCCCGATGTTCCCAAGCAAACCACGGGCGCAGTACATGATGTAGATGTTGGTCAAGCCAAACCGATTAAACAACACCCACTTCGCATGAACGTAGACAAGTGTAAATTGGCTGACCAGGGAATTGTGTATATGCTGGAGAATGGTATTATTAGGCCTTCAAAATGAGATTGGAGTCACTCTGCATTATTATGCCCAAACATGATGGTAGTGTTAGATTTTGCACTGATTGTAGAAAGGTAAATGCAGTAACAAAAACTGATGCCTATCCTATCCCTAGGGTGGATGATTGCATCGATAAGGTTGGAATAGCTAATATCTTACAAAGATTGATCTGTTGAAAGGGTATTGGTGTGTTCCATTGACGGACAGAGGTAGAGACATTTCTGTGTTTGTGACACCATCTGGGTTGTATGAATACAATGTTTTGCCTTTTGGAAGGAAAAATGCTCCAGGAACATCCCAGAGAATGATTGATTTTGTAATTCGAGGGTTAGAACACACAGATACCTATATTGATGACTTAGTTACAGGGAGTGGCACTTGGGAAGAGCATATCTCTGCAGTAGAAAAGCTATTTGACAGGCTTTCTTAGGACAACCTTACAGTTAACTAGGCTAAGAGTGAATTTGGCAATGCCAGTGTGACCTGTCTTGGCTATGTTGTACGTCAAAGCAAGTTGGCTCCTGTTCAGGCAAAAGTCCAGGCAATTTCTCAAGTTCCTATTCGGAGTGCTAAGAAGGCTCTTAGAAGGTTTCTGGGAATGGATGGATATTATCGTAAGAACTTTGCTGCTATCGCTCTTCCTCTGACCAATCTCCTGAAGAAGGGTGAAAAGTTTGTTTGGACCGAGCCTTGTCAGAAGGCATTTGATTGATTGTTATCAGTATTTCAGATTAGGCCAATCAATGTAGTGCTGACAGCAAATTTAAATAGCAGATTGGAGCTGTGGGTGGCAACACAAGTCATGGGTGCACAGAGAGTAAAGGAGGGCGCCAAAGAGACAACCCTGTGGGGTATGTGTGCTGAGGGTCAGAGAGACAGAGGAGATGGAGCCCACTCTTACCACCTGCCAGCGATCTGACAGGAAGTCCAGGATCCAGCTACACAAGGCAGGGTGACGGCCAAGGTCTCTGAGCTCCTTGCCGATACTTCATGCCTTTGTATGGCTACTGCTCTGCCCATGACTGCAAGGAACTGCAGAGAACTTTGGAGAGCAGTGAACATCAGAGAAACAAGCCTCCCCTCCATGGACTCTTCCTACACTTCCCCTGCCTCGGAAAAGCAGGCCATGTAACCTCATAACCTGGACATTCTTGCTGCAAACCCGCTCCCACATTGGCAGAGAGATACAAAAGCCTTAAAGTGCGTAGCACCAGGCTGAAGGACGGCTTCCTGTCTGTGGTTATAAGCCAAATGAATGATAAAATGGACTCAACCTCACAATGTAACTGGACGTGACCCTGCACCTTATGTCTATCGGCACCGCACTTTCTCTGCAGCCATAATGCTTTGTTACAGTGATTATTTTGTTGTATATCAGCTCAATGTACTGTTGGAATGTATCAATCTGTGTGGATGGTACATCAAGCAAGATTTTCACTGTAGCTCAGTACATGATGATAATAAACAAATTTCCCCATTTTAATTGTGTGGAAATATTAGACAGACTGAGCTTCTGCTCTGGAACCACAGAAGGAAACTGAACTGTTGTCATTTCTGTGGAAAGCAAATATATGGAAAATACCTCAATCTCACATTACGATCTGCAGTAACTGGGATCAGGTGACCGGTGGTGGGTCTCCCATATCAATATCAGAATCAGGTTTAATAGCACCGGCATGTGTCATGTTGTCCATGCGGTAGCAGCAGAACCTAATTCATAATAGTTTTGAAAAATTGTGATTTAAAATAAGAATATACATATATATAGTACAAAAATAGAGAAAAAAGTAATAAGCTATTTTAATTGTGTGGAGCAATTTGACTGACTGGGTGTTGCTTTGGAAATTCTGAAGTGAAGCTGAACTAAACTTTACACATTTATGAGAAGCTCAGAGAAATACAAATGGCTAAATTCTCACATAAACGGGTCAGACACCCAGAAACATTGGCAGCACTTCAGCACCTCAAAACAGTGGAATGAAACATGCAGAAACTATTGCAGAGAAAAAAAAAAGCATTGTCCACGCACAACAGAGGACGTGACAGATCGGGATCTCACTGCCTTGTCTGAACGGGGAAACATGAAGCTACATGTACACGTAGAGCAGTGACCCGCAGATGCTGCAGATCTGCAGAAAAACGTGAACAGGAACCGGGATCAGGTGACGGGTGGAGGGACTCCCTCCTGAACTGGTGACTCTGCTCCTCGCCCCTCACATGCTGCCCGACCCATCCACCGCATTCCCCACATTATTCCATATCTACCCCAGATACAAGATTATTTTTCCACACCGTATCTTCCCCGATCCTTTTCCCTCCACCTCCAGGTCACAGAGTCAGCGGCTCATTCCTATCCAGGTCCAAAACATAATTCAGACGCAAAAAGGAAATGTTCACGTTTTATTTAAATCAGTTCAGTGTTTATAAACACTAATTTGTATTCACATTCCTCCAGAGCCTTGCTGGACAGGAACACTGAAACATCAAGTGAGAAACAGCAGGAGGCAATTCAGCCCCTTTAACCATCAGCAATATGGCGGCTGTTCACCCATCTCAGCCACGTGTTTCTGCCCGATCCTCATTTCCTCGATCCCTTCGGACTCCACACATCTGCCGGCCTCTGTTTTACGTGCGGACGATCACTGAGTCTTCACCGCCCTCTGTGGAGGGGTTTTATAAACATTCACCACCCTCGGAATGGAGACATTTCCCCTCATTTCAGTCCCGCACAGTCTATCCCTGTTTCAGAGACTGAGATCCCTGGTTCAACCGGTAATGATGTTGTGCATTTCAGTGTGTTCACCTCTCAGTCCTCGATTCTCTAAAAGAAAGGGTTATCACATTTGATCTTTCCTCATATGATGACCCCACCACCCCAGGGATCAGTCTGGTGAATCTTCATTGCACTCTCTATAACAAATACTCTCTAACCTCTTTGTTAATCCTCTGTGGAATTAATTTCCATCTTCTGCAGCTCCATGTTGCCACAACCACTCACCTCCCACCCCTGTCACTATTTCCACCTTCCCACCTCAGTCTCTTGCCCACCTCCCCCCCTCACCTGGATCCACCTCTCTTGCCCCATCCCCACCCCTCACCTCTTTTCTCTGACTATTTCCCGTCCACTCTCAGTCCAGAGGGAGAGTCTCGGCCCGAAATGTTGACGGTCCATTTCCCTCCACAGATGCTGCCCGACCCGCTGAGTTCCTCCGGCAGTTTGTTCTTTGGTCTGTATAACCCGTGTTAGTGTGGGGAGCGGGATTTTACACCATATTCCAGGTACAATCTCAACAAAGCACAGATAATTATCACTTTACCCGGACCATTGGCCCCGCTTGCAGGGCAACAGTCTGCCGGTGTTTGCCCCCAATGTGGTGAATCCCTCTGCTCGGCACCACCGTGTGCTCAGACATTTCCACAGATGAGCCCCTCCTGTCCCCACCGGGACAAACATCCTGTCCACACCCTCTCTCACCATCTTCATCCTGTCAATAAAATCCCTCCCTCCCCGGGGAACTGGCATCGAACCGACGGGCCGAGCGGTCTCCTCCTACCTCTCAGCGATACATCAGCCTCCGGCCGCAGGAGAAGCTTCACAAACGCCCCAACTTCCCTCGGAGGGAAAGGGAAATAAATCAGAAAGCGGACATTTACTTTGAGGTTTTCTCCGCTCTGAGGAGGCGGTCGGCGCTCGAGCGGGAGACGAACTCAGCGGGGTAACGCCCACTCGGCATGTCCGCCTCCGGGACTGGTTGTAACCTGTGATTGACATCGCTTCGCACCAATGGGAATAGCGCAGCGCCTGAATCCTCTGTTGACAGCGATGGGGGAAGGGGCTGGTCACGTGATTATTAGCCCAGCCGTTAAACCGATAAAGCTCGAGCACAGCAGCGCGTGGGTGACGTAAGACACCGCGCACGTGAGGGCAGATCCCGGTGTGGGGAGCCCATGTGTGACGTCAGGCGCGTGGGAACTGTGTCTGACGTCACCTGTGGGCGAGCGCTGGCATTTAAAAGCACCTTAATGGTCTTTTCAGTGGGACAACAACATTAATCACGGGTTTCATCACTGAATCCAGGGTTGTGGGATGTAAAGTCCCCTGTTATGTGTCCGGCTGTGCCGTGTTGTTGGTGGAGTGGGCAGCGTGGTGTTTGTCTCGATACGGGTCACAACACCAGAATTGCCAGCGGGGTCCACACACGGTGTATTAGTCAACAGAAAACACTGTGTGTATTCTCAAGTGAGGAGTCTGTGTGGAGATGCAGCTTCCCTGGAGGTGGACGAAAGAGGACACACCAACAGGTGGAACCAGCTGCGGGAAGACATGATTTTTCAGGTCTGATGACGAACTGAATGTACCATAACCTTCAGACTGAATCAGAAAACCATCCTTGCGGTGATTGTTAATAAATCGTTAATTTACCATGTCCGGAGCGGTGGATCACACAGCACGGGAACAGGCCTCTGGCCGGCCATACCTGTTCTGACCATCCACTCACTGTCTACACTGGTCCCATTTATCAGCACTTGGTTCACAGCCGACTGTATCTCGGCAGTTTCAATGTTCATCCTCTTCGTAAATGTTGTGAAGGGACCTGCCTCCACCACCACCTCGGGCAGTGAGTTCCAGATTTCAGCTACCCTGGTGACACCGGCTCCTCCGCTGTTGTGCGGGGTAGGGTTGTTTCCTTTGGGGGGGGGGGGGGCTCGATGTTATTGTTCCCTTTTGTCCAGAGGGGTGGGGTTTGTAGATTGATGATCGGGATGCCGTTCTTTTTTTAAGCTGGGGTTGGGGTGGGAGTTTGATTTTTCTCTCTGAACGACTTTCATGCTGGGACTCACAAACACAACAGCTCGTTAGTGCCGCTGTATCTGTCAGTTCACCAGCGCTTGAATGTCGCCGATCCTTGAATGTGGAGGCGGAGATGCTGGAGAAGTCAGCGCCCCACTCGCGACAAGGAGAGCCCGATCACGTGTCCATGTCCGTGATGTGATTGGATACATCGCCATGACGTTCCGAGCAGTGAGATATCATTCCCTGGATCTCATTTTGGAAGGGATTCAGTCGGCCATCGCAGATTCACCGACAGCTTCGCACTGGGAAGCGGCCGTTCACCTGCTCGTGTGTGCGAAGAGACTCATTCAGTTCACCCACCTTGTGATGCTCCGGTGAGTTCACAATAAATAGAGGCCACATTTCTGTCCGGAGTGAGCAAAGAGTTTTACTCAATCATCCCAGCTGCTGCAACACCAGCAACTTCACATCAGGGAGGAAGTTCAAATCAGCTCCGTGTTAAATGTTTAACCATCACGGTGACTGAAGGCAGCTGCAGGTTTATGAGGGACTGTTACTGTCAGATTCTGCAGTTCTTGCGGCTGCTCATCGCACCCAGGACTGAACCCTGGTCACTGAGCATTGGAGGAGTCGGTTCTGCTGATGTTAGACTTAAACTAGTCTGGTGTTTAATATTGTGGAGCTGTGAAAGATAAATCAGCTCTGTATCAAATCCCGTGTCTCAGGTTCTTATCGTCTCTAACACACTCACAATGTACACTAGAGTGGCCACTCTGTCCATCTGGTCCCTGCCCATGTTTCTGTTCCATATCAGTATATTAAAATCTACCCCTGCCGTTCCCCCTCTCACTCTCCCTGTGATGACAGGTTACAACTAGTCACCGCTCCGTGGGATAGGAGATTTCTCTTGAATTTCAGAGAATCATAGAAATCTACAACACATTACAGACGCTTTGGCCCACAATGTTGCGCCGACCATGTAACTTACACTAGAAACTGCTTTAAAATTACCCTACCGCATAGCCACCTATTTTCCTAAGCTCCGTGTACCTATCTAAGAGACTCTTAAAATACTCTATTGTATTCGCTTCTGCCACCATAGCTGGCAATGCATTCCACACAAACACCACTCTTTGCTTTAAAACCTTAGCTCTGACATCTCCTCTGTACCTACTTCCAAGCAGCTTAAACCTATTCACCCTCGTGTTAGCCGTTTCTGCCCTGGGAAAAAGCCTCTGACTATCCACACGACCAATGCCTCTCATCATCTTATACACCTGCATGAATTTCCTGCATGATTTTCTCCGGGCTGAACAAGACGATGAGCTCACTGTGGTTGTGACGTTGTTCAGGGCTCCGGACGAAGTTGGTTAAACTCCTTCTTCTCCGCTCTTTTCAATGTTTTGTGTCATTTTCACCTATTTTAAAGGACTGTGCCTCAGACAGCTGGGTTGTTGCAATTTTTACGTACCAGCAGCAATAGATCACTAACGGAGTCTGGTTTCGATGTTAAAACCACTCTCTTCATTAGTATCTACTCCAAATCTAAAAGATTGAACGAAATAAACAGCAATTAACGGTGTTGTACGTATTCCAAACTATTGGGAAACAATACTTAAAGTCTTCAGATGGTAAAGTGGAAAAGTTCAGTAATCGACGGAACAAGCGAGTGAGAGGAGAGATTTGTAAATCCACACGAAGATGTAGAGAGAAGGCAATTACGACGAATTCCACACACATTCCACGCTGGGTGAACGAAATAACAGTCGCCGAAGATCTTATCCGTCGATTAGTTCCGAAATACACTTAGAAATATCACCAGGTGACAGTCACAGGAATATCTTCTTCGGGTGGTTACCACAGAACACCCCGATTCCGGGTAAGGGAAATCCACACATATGGATTATACGAAGTGACAGTCACACATCCGTTGTGCACTGCGTGCCGATGATCAACCCAATCTTTTGGGCATAGCAGTGACAAGCTGAAGTCTCTCTCACTCTTCCTCTCTTCCTCTCCCTCTATCTCTCTCTCTCTCCCCTCCCTCTCCTCCCCCCTCTGTCTCTCTGTCTCTGCTGCAGCGCCTGTGTGACGTCACAGACCCGCCTCACTCAGGCACTTAAAGCGACACTCACAGTAAACGAACCTGCGGTCTCGTAACACAGTGCACCTCTAAAGTTTGACAGCAGACTGGCGAGTGAAACTTCGATGGTGCAGAGTCAGAAACCAAAGAGTTGCCAGCCTGAGTCAGGCTTTGCGGCTCCAGAGAGAGAATGGGTCTGGAGTTTACGAGGAGGAGGAGAGGGAAGAAACAGACCAACAGGATATGGCTACAAAAGGAATATCAGAAAAATTTGGAAAAAAGATTGCTAGTTTCTGCAAAATACTGGTGGAAATCAAAAGATTAGGCAGCAACTGTGGAGAGGAATAAATAAACAACTTTTAGACCGAGCCTCTTCAGCATGCCTAGACTGTGGACTCCACTGCTTAGTTACTACCTGAACTGCAGAGCTCCCCCAGCATTTTGTGTGTGTGCGTCTCTGTATGTCCAGCCACTGCAGAATCTCCTGTGTTTTATACTTGCATTTTACATTGGCATTAGATACACGTGGATATTGAATACATTGTTTATGTGAGCCGCTTCCTGCGTTAAAAATGCTTCAGATTTTTTCTATATACCCGAAAAAAAAATGAGATATGGATATTGAATCGGTGCTTCAAGAACTGTTTAATGGCACCGGTATTACCCAAAAGGCCCTGCCAGAATAATTCTTATCAGGCACTGAAGCGCTGATGAACTGCGCAGGCGTCAGGCTGACGACGTCCCCGAGTATCACGCATGCGCGCAGCACACGAGGCCTTGAAAATGTCGGTTGCAGGTAAGAGCGATTCTCCGTGTTTTTATCTTAAACACCGACTTCGGGATAATTCCTCTGTATTTCAGAGACCGTGGGCAGCAACCCCGGGACAGTCCTGCCCTCTTCCCTCTCTCTCAGCCCCACGATCCGTACACGGGCCCCGGGGAGCTCCCGGCCGCTGAGTGAATGGGAACCGATGGATCTCTCAGACAGAGCTGAGCTCCAGCTATCTAAATGCAAGGATTAGGAACTCGGAGAAAGGGAACAAAATCTTTTACATCACCCATCTGTGGACACTTTCTGGAGGTCCAAGATTCGTATGTTACACGACCGCTGGACTAAGTGTGTAAATGTAGGAGTGGACTATGTTGAAAAATAGATGTGCTAGATTTTCTAAAATTGACTCCTTCTACCTTAGGCCACAACCTTATCTGTCATTCCTTATTTATTTATTTATTTATCTATCTATCTAGCTATCTATCTATCCATCTATCTATATTATATAAATGGAAAAGCAGTATAACATTAGATGATCCAGCATAAGATGAAAGTTTAAACCTTAGCCTTTGTTTTAAATCAATACTTAGTCTTTTCTGTGATTAGAAAATCGGAATCTTGGTTAAATTACTGGACATAAAGTATGGTGAGGTGCATTGCTAGCATTGTAGATTAGCAAAGATTCTACTGTGGATTGGACTTCCAGAGCACAGTTACTGGATATCCACAGGACAGTACTGTCAAAGACTAAGATGGTACTTTCAAATAGAATTGGAAAGGAAATGAGAGGGAATTTTTGAGTGATGCAGAGCAAGAGAAAAGGATTGGAATTGAGAGGATAGTTCTGGTTGATGATCTCCTTTCATGCCAACAATAATTTTATAAAATTGTTCTGTGATTCTGTGTGAAGCTTTCCCTGGTCATTTGCCACGTCTTCTTGTGATTCTGCTCCTAAATGTGAAGACGTGGAGAAGTGAGTTTAAAATTATGCCATTGAACTGGTTGTAAGAATGGACCACACCTATTGGTCCTCATTTGGTTTATTCGGAGCCTTGTCAATAGCATGAATAACTGAATAAACATCTCATTAGAATGGGGTAGATTAAATTGAATATATAGGATCTTTAAATTATACCCCTTCCCACTTATTATTTTCGCTGGAAAAGAGATGTTGAAATTCTAAGTAATCCTGACTAAAGTGTATTAATGTTTGAAAAAAAAAGCTCAAGGTCAAATAAGTGTGAAACATTTGTAGAGTATTTTATAGGAAGGGACATTAAAGACATTCATCATTCATGCTGATTTTTCCTCCCAGCACTGCCGCAAATACAGAAACCACCCCACCTCCCTTCAAATCTACTCCATGCTATGCCTGATGAACCAGCCAAGATTAGCAGTTCACCATCTGTGGGAAAAATTGAGTACAAATACCTAATAAGGTTGGGATGTGTACATTCGTCTCCCAATTTATGATGTAGGAGCATTGACATTATGCTGCTTTGTGTGTAAAATATACAATCCTCTTTGTTCAATTCTTTATTAGCTCGTGAACTTACAAGTTTGCTTCAGGAAGTTAAGCAATTTAATTTTAAACAACAGCATGAATTGACAAATGTTACCAATTTTAAATAGCAAAAAGTTTATAGTATTTTTTTCCTGGGAAAAAATAGAAGTGGGGAAAAAAAAGACTTTTGGTCTGAAGTTTGAATAGTGTTATCATGTGACTGCATTTTTCAAAAGAAAAGAACAAAGATTGTAGTTATCCAAATGCAGAAGGGTTAATCCTACGTTAAACTTGTGAATTAGGATTAAGAGATCCAAGATAATGTTAATTTAATGAAATAATTTAAATCCAATTAATGCTTTAAATCTACACTATACGTTCAAGAATGCATTTTAGGTAGCTCAACACCTCATGCAGGTCAGTCAGGTATCTCTGCTCCCTTTAAACTTGCACGTTTCTGTTTCCCAGATGCCTTTGAAACTTACTTTGACCTTATTTTCTGAGCTTCTTTTAAACTTGGAGGTTATGTGGAACACATCATTCTGTAATGTGATGTCTGAAAACAGTGATTTGGAAGTGAGGTATGATGTATTAATAAGAGAACATCTAATAATACAGAAAATCTGCTGGTCCGACACCCAAGACCCAACCATGGCAGGTTCACTAAGTTTTACTGTGGTTCGTCACATGTTTGGAGGGCTGTCGCCTGAAAGTAATGATCATTAATCACCATCAATGTTACATAGTTCACACTAAAAATAAAAGCACAAGGGAGAAATCGGCCTCTGCCGCACCTTTTTTTCAGAGTGCTCAGTGGTTCATTTGAAATCAGGTCCAGAATTTTCCTGCACTTCTGATGGGAAATCTGTTGGATGTGTTTCTGACAAACATACACCCAAAAAATGTAATGAGTCAATGCACCAAGTGGATTGAACGCCAGCACTTTTGAACAGTGTGTTTCAGCCTATTCTGTTTCAATCTTTATGAAATGTGAAATAATATGAAAGGTCTAGAACAAGGGTGGGCAAACTTTTTGACTTGTGGGCCACAAAGGGTTCTAAAATTTGACAGGGGGGCCAGACCAGGAGCAGATGGACGGAGTGTTTTGGTAATACACCTCATAAGAGAAAATAAAATATCATGGGATATGTAGAAGACATGTGCTTTAATTTCAATTGAAAATGAACAAATGCATTACAACAAAATATCTGTCTTTGAAGTCCCATGGTATTTAGCTATTTATTGAAATGACTTTTAAAACACTGAAAATTAAATGAATAAAATACAGCTTTTTTAAATAGTAACAGTTATTATTTTAAAGCACTGAAAATTCTGTATCCTTCAAGGTATTATCATCATCACTCTCCTCCTGACTGTCTTTATTTCAAAACCGGTAGGAGATGCAGGTCTGCTTGTCCTATTCCTTCTTATTCAATTGTCCACTGTGCCAAAACTCAACAACGACCAGCACAAAGACAGAACAATGCCAGCGTGCCAGTATGCGGAGCGCGTTATTGATCTGGAGTGCATTTTTTATTTTGAGAACGTACGTGCACCTGCGTACTACTCGTGTCCATCACTTAACAGGAATGACATGTAACATGTAAGGCTTATTGAAAAAAATATTTTCAAATGCATTTTTTACATAACACAACGAAGAAACTTATTTTTAATTTCAGTGGGAACAGTGTTGTTGGTCTCCCTTTTTAGTTAGCGCATCAAAGTCTGGATTTAGTTTTGTTGTGGCGATTCTCAGGATGGATATGAGGGGTTGGTCAGTTAACTTGGATCTGTGGCTGGCTTTGTTGATGTTCATGACGCTGAACGCCTGTTCACACAAATAGGTCGAGCCGAACAAAGAGTAAAGCGCAAATGTGGAGTAATACGCTGCACCTCAACAAAGGTCAATGTATATAGAGTGCGTCATCTATTGGGAAAACACCAGAATTGCGGGGAAAAGACATTAACAAGGTTTATTAATATAATTTCATCAAGTTCTGCGGGCCGGATTAAAAAGCTTAACGGGCCGCATATGGCCCGCAGGCCGTAGTTTGCCCATGCCTGGTCTAGAACTTGATAGAGGGCTAAAAGATTACGAGAGGCATAGACAGGGTGGATAGTCAGTACCCGTTTCCCAGGGCACCAACAGCAAACACCAGAGGGCATATGTATAAAATTAAGGGAGGGAAGTTTAGGGGAGACATCAGGGGTAAGTTTTTTTTTACACAGAGGGTTGTGAGTGACTGGAATGACTTGCCAGGGATGGTGGTGGAGGCTAAACCATTAGGGGAATTTAACATCCTCTTGGACAGGCACATGGATGAAAGAAAAATGGAGGGTTACGGGGTAGTGTGGGTTTAGTTCTTTTTTTTAAGGTTTATATGGGTTGGCACAACATGTCTACATGGACGTTAGCAAGGCACTTGACACAGTCTCATATGGGAGGTTGGTCAAGAAGGTTCAGTCACTCAGCATTCTAGATGAGATAGTAAATTGGATGAGACACTGTCTTTGGCAGAAGCCAGAGTGTGATAGCAGATGGTTGCCTCTCTGACTGGAGGCCTGTGACTAGTGGTTGCCACAGGGATCAGTGCTAGATCTGTTGTGGTTTGTCATCTATATCAGTAATCTGGATGATAGTGTGGTTAACTGGATTAGCAGATTTATGACCACCAAGACTGGTGGTGTAGTGGACAGCGAGGAAGACTATCATGGCTTGCAGTGCAATCTGGACCCCCTGGGAAAATGGTTTGAGAAATGGAAAATGGAATTTAATTCAGACCAGTGTGAGCTGTTGCACTTTGGTATGACCTACCAAGGGAGGTCTTTCACAGTGACTGGTCGGGCACGGAGGAGTGTTGTAGAAGAAAGGGACCTGGGAATACAAGTCCTTAATTCACTGAAAGTGGTATCACAGTTAGATAGTGACGGAAAGAAAGATTTTAGCCCATTGGCTTTCGTGAACCAAATCCTGACAACAGATGGATATTATGTTGACTTGTAAAAGAGGCCTAATTTGGAGTATTGTGTGATGTTTTGGTCACCTACTGACAGGAAAGATTTAAAAGAGATTCAAAGATTTCAGAGAAAATTCACAAGGCTGTTGTCAAGTTTGGAGGACTTGGGTTATAAGGAAAGATTGAACAGGTCAGGACTTTATTCTTTGGAATGTAGAAGATTGAGGTGAGATTTGATTGTGGTAGAGGGGCATAGATAGTGTAAATGCAAGCTGGCTTTCTCCACTGAGATTGGGTAGGACTTCAACCAGTGGCCAGGGGTTAAGGGTGAAAGGTGAAATGTTAAGGGGAACATGAGGGGAAACTTCTGCACACAGATGGTCATCTAGGTTTGGAATGAGCAGCCAGCACAAGTGGTGCACGCGAGCTCGATTTCAACATTTAGGAAGTTTGTGTAGGTACCTGGATTGTAGGAGTGTGGGAGGGGCAATTTAAATAGTTCAGCACAAGACCAGATGGCCCAAAGGACCTGTTTCTGTGTTGTACTTTTCTACAAGAACTTGAAATATTACAAAAATTCACTCTAACCCCTTTTACCAGCTGTGCGGACCAACCAGTCATCTCAGCAGGAATTTTTTTATATGGTGTTAAAGCTGTAGCACTTTAAGTTAATAATACATAAAAGAATTCCCAGATGCACATCCACAAAGACAATTTGCGTGAGACTGTTTCAGTTACTGTGGGGCCAGGCACCCATACAGCTCAGCAGGAACAGGGAATAATACCAATGGAGAGAGTCAAACTGAGCCAGGTCACAGATTGGAGATGGCAGAAATGCCCCATTCTTATAGAGACAGGAAGAGCATCGGAGAGTTTGATGGTCTTCCAGATACCAGCACTCTGCCCAGTCAGGAGGTGATTTCTCTCTCCAACTTGGGTAGAACCTCACTGTAACAGTGTGATACCAGATCAAACCTTGGCAACTCAAGTAATCTCATCGGAAATGTTGTCCTAAACCCATTGATGGATTTTGTAAATCTTTTCACAGGTTAAAAACGAGAAGGAATTTGTCGCCGGGGATCTCAAACAGAAAACGCCAGTTTTGCTGTCTCTGTCTGGATATTTAAGAAGTGGAGCGAGGGATTCAATCGACTATCCTTCCTGCTCAGACTGTGGAGAGGGATTCAATTGATCATTTGACCAAATAGCAAGCCAGTCATCTTACACAGGAGAAAGGCTGTTCACCTTCTCAGACAGTGGGAATAGATTCACTCAATTATCACAATTGAAGGTACATCAGCAAGTTCACACTGGGCAAGGCCATTCATCTGTTCTGTGTGTGAGAAAGGATTCAGTTGGACCTGTGGACACACCAGTCAGTTCACACCACACCTGGTAGAGGCTGGTGATCTGCTGAATTTCTGGGAAAAGATTCACTCAGTCATTTGACCTTATGGCTCACCAGCGAGTTCACACTGGGGAGAAGCCATTCACCTGTTCAGTCTGTGGAAAGGGATTCACTCAGTCATCCAACCTACGGAGTCCCCAGCGAGTTCACACTGGGGAGAGGCCGTTCACCTGTTCAGAATGTGAGAAGAGATTCACTCAGTCATCCAACCTACGGAGTCCCCAGCGAGTTCACACTGGAGAGAGGCGCTTCACCTGCTCAGTCTGTGGGAAGAGATTCACTCAGGCATCCAACCTACGGAGACATCAGCGAGTTCACACTGGGGAGAGGCCGTTCACCTGTTCAGTCTGTGGGAAGAGATTCACTCGGTCATCCAACCTACTGGTACATCAGCGAGTTCACACTGGGGAGAAGCCATTCACCTGCTCAGAATGTGGGAAAGGATTCAGTGAGTTATCCAACCTACTGGTACATCAGCGAGTTCACTCTGGGGAGAAGCCATTCACCTGCTCAGTCTGTGCGAAGGGATTCACTCGGTCATCCCAACTACAGAATCATCAGCGAGTTCACACTGGGGAGAAGCCATTCACATGCTCAGAATGTGGTAAAGGATTCAGTGAGTTATCCAACCTACTGGTACATCAGCGAGTTCACACTGGGGAGAAGCCATTCACCTGCTCAGAATGTGGGAAAGGATTCAGTGCTTTATCCAGCCAACTGAGACATCAGCGAGTTCACACTGGGCAGAAACCGTTCATCTGTTCAGAATGCGGGAAGAGATTCACTCAGTCATCCCACCTGCAGAGTCATCTGCCAGTTCACACTGGAGAGAAGCCATTCCCCTGCTCAGAATGTGGGAAGAGGTTCAGTCACTCACGCTCCCTGCAGAGACACCAGTCAGTTCACACTGGGGAGAAGCCGTTCATCTGCTTAGTCTGTGGGAAGAGATTCACTGAGTCATCCAGATTACTGGTACATCAGCGAGTTCACACTGGGGAGAAGCCGTTCATCTGCTTAGTCTGTGGGAAGAGATTCAATAACTCATCCAGATTGCTGGAACATCAGCGAGTTCACACTGGAGAGAGGCCATTCACCTGCTCAGAATGTGGGAAGAGATTCACTCACTCTTCCACACTACAGAGACATCAGCGAGTTCACACTGGAGAGGAGCCATTTACCTGCTGAGAATGTGGGATAGGATTCACTCAGTCATTCCAACTACTGGCACACCAGTCAGTTGTTATGAATCCCTAGGTTTTGTTTGCTGTGGACTGTCATTTTAAGAGAGAGAGATTAGGAAGTTTAATCAGTCTGACTTGCAGCTTGTTTACATCACTCACAGCTTGTTTAGTTTTAACTGAGGACACAGACACTCAGAGTCAGACGGAGATGAAGGAGGAAAAATGGAAAGATCGATACAAGGGAAATAGGTGCCAAGGGTCACTGTTTGGAATTTTCCTATGCCCGCAAGTATGGGTTAATTATCGATTCATCATACATCGTCTGTGTGGTTGTCACCTCGTTTGATCCATAGGAGTGGATCTGATTTGGGGTATCATGTGAAGACCACCGATGTGTTAACCCTTGCCTGGGTGTGGTGTGGTAATTCACTTGAAGACGATACGCCTTGTGACAAGTCACTTTGGGTGATAATTATTATGTGGATTTGGAAGGATGACAGATAATATCTACAGTGACTGTTCTCTTGTTTTACCACCATGGAACCTGTGGAATTCGACATAATTGCCTTCTCTCGACATTTACCCTGGATTACATATATCTCTCTCATCACCTATTCTGTGGTTGAACTGAACTTTCATACTTTACCATCTCAAGACTCCAAGCCTTGTTCCCCCCAAGCTCAATAGTTTTGGATTTATATTTACACACATATATACACAGAACACTGTTAACTTTTGTTTATCTTGCTTAAGTTACTATATTATAAGTCGATTCTAATAAAGATAGTTTTAAGATCAAAAACAGACTCCTGGTGTAGTCTCCACGAGGAAATCTGCAGATGCTTGGAAGTCAAACACACACAAAATGCTGGTGGAGCACAGCAGGCCAGGGAGCATCTATAAGGAGAAGCACTGTCAACGTTTCAGGCTGAGACCCTTTGTCAGGCAGTCTCAGGCAGTCCTGATGAAGGGTCTCGGCCTGAAACGTCGACTATGCTTCTCCTTATAGATGCTGCCTGGCCTGCTGTGTTCCACCAGTATTTTGTGTGTGTTGTTCCAGGTGTAGTCTATTGGTGCTGATTCGTTTCTAAAGCTTTACGATTCATAACAAAATTGGGGCCTGCATCTGGGATATGAACAGCTATGGGGGCGTAGTCATTAATTATCGATTTCATTGGGGAAGTCCCTTTTGATATATTTGTGTGTAGAAAATCAGCAGCGGATGCTGATTATTGTTTGGAAGCGGGAACCTCTGAGGCATTAGAGGATGGCAGACGGATTGAGTTGTTGAGTCTTGCTAGAAGGTTAAAACTTGCTATGTTGAAATTGACAATGAGGAGGGAACAGATGCAGAGGGTAATAGCTGAACATTATGTATTTGAGGGTGTGTTTAAAGTGGAGGAGTTGGACGTGTTTCCTGGAAGTAAACCTAGTGAGCTTGAGCTCCAGGACAAGTTAGAAAAATTAAAGATGGAGGCTTCGGAAAGGCAGAGGCAATTTGAGGCTAGAGAGGCAGAAAATCAGAAAGGAGGCAGAAAAACAGAAGGAGGAAGCAGAAAGACAGAGGCTATTCGAGCTGGAAAAGATACAGTGGTTTCAGCAAAGGGGTCTAGCGTTAGACTCTGGTGATAAGTTTGAGGCTAGTCAGGAAATTAAATTGGTACCACAATTTGATCAGAAAGAGGTTGATAAATATTTCCAGCATTTTGAGAAGGTTGCTTAGAATTTAAAGTGGCCAAAAGAGGGTTGGTTCTCTTACAAAGGGGGAGGCTTAGCAAGCCTATTCTGCTTTGACAGTTGATGAAGCAGCTGATTGTAACATAGTGAAACAGGCTGTGCTCAAAGCTTACGAGTTGGTCCCAGAATCATACAGGCAAAAGTTTTGAAATTTGTGGAAATCTGTGAACCGGACATATGTAATTTGCTTATGAGAAGTCTGTGTGTTTTGATCGCTGGTGCACATATATGATGATGATGATAAGTATATGATGATTTTAATAGCTTGAAAGAGTTAGTTTTAATTGAAGAATTCAAAAGGTGTGCTCCTGACGACATAAAGACATATTTAGATGAAAAGGATACTGCCACTTTGCAGGAGTCTGATAGAATAGCAGATGAGTTTGCTTTTACTCATAAGGTTAAGATTATCCCAAATAAGAGCTTCCAAAAGAGTGCCAGAGATCACCAGGGTAAACCAGAAATTACAGCTGGGACGAGTGACAAGAGTAAGGATGAAGGGAAGCAGTTGAAAGAGAAATATTCTGGTCTTGCTTGTTACTATTGTAAGAAAGCTGGTCATGTGATGGCTAATTATTCTATCCTGAATAAGAAAAATGAAAAGAAGCCAGTCCCAAATGCCGGTGTTCAGTTTGTTGACGCACCTATAAACCCACAGGGTTCTGAACATTCTGTTGAGGCTCAGTTATGGACTGAGAACTCTGACTGAATTAAGAAGGCTTTTGATCATTTTATGTCAAATGGGTTTGTATTAGTAAAGGAAGGGTCAACCCAACTACCAAAAATTCTTCGAGTTACTGGGGATTCTCAGTCACTTATATTAGACAGCATTCTAAAGTTTGGTGATGAGACGAACACTGATGAAGTAAATCTTATTAAAGGCTTTGGGGGTAGCATGGTTTCTGTGCCATTGTACAAGGTAAATTTACTGTCAGGGTTGCTTTTGGGACCTGTTAAAATTGGATTATACTCCATTTTACCATTGGAAGATGTTAGTTTGCTGTTAGGGAATGACCTAAAATTGTTCCTGCAGCGCTGTTGACAACTAAGACAACCGCTGATGACCCACAGATGGATTTTAACATTTATCCTTCCTGCGCAGGAACTCAAAGTATGCCGACGCAGACGAATCTGTGCAGCATGATTCTGATACCCATGATAGCCAAAATCGGGATTCAGGTTATGATGACTTGTCAGGGAATTTCTGCCTTCATTGTTTCAACAGGATTCAGTCGTAAGTCTGATGAGAAAGATTTATCCCTGTCTGGGAAGGAGTTTATAGCAGAACAGAACCGAGACCCTGAGATTGAAGCTTTAAAAGAAACAGCCCTCTCAGATGATGAGATTAAGAATGTGCCAGTAGGGTATTATCTCATGATGAAGTGTCAATGAGGAAGTGGAGGCCACCTGCTATACCAGCGAGTGAGGAATGGGAAATTGTTCACCAAGTTGTAGTTCCTAAAGTTATATGGCTGAAATTTTAACTTTGGCCCACAGTATGCCATTAGGTCGACATTTTGGAGTGAATAAAACTGTAAACAGTTATGTAATAATTCTACTGGCCTAATTTGAGGAAAGATGTTGTGACCTTTTGCAGAAGCTGTCGCACTTGTCAAGTTGTGGGTAAACCGAATCAGGTCACCCCAGTGGCCCCACTCTGCCCTATAACTGCATTCGGTGAACCCTTTTAAAAATTTATAGTGAGGGGAACTTTGTCCTTGTTAAAGGAACAGTGGATTGATGGGGATGTACATGTTAACTTGTTAGACTCTGTTTAGAAGTTCAAGAATAAATTACACCAAGTCTGTAGTTTAGTGAGACAAAACTTAAAGATCTCTCAAAACAAAATGAAGTGTTGGTTTGATAAGTGGGCTTGAGAAAGAAAATACCAGATGGGAGATAAGGTGCTTGAAATAGTCTCTTAAATTAATGATCTGAATAATGCTATTAAAACACCCGACCAACGTAAACTAACACAGGTGGTACACATAAATATAATAAAGCCATATTTTGACAAGCAGGCACCGTCTGTGAGTGTTGTTGTCAAAACATATTGAGAATGAAACAATCGACTCGTCTGAGAATTTTCACAAGCCAAACATGGTCCCAGTTAGGCTAATGAACTCGGTTGTTCCAGAAAACATTGCTAACGAGTTGGCTCATCTGCAGCCAAAGCAACAACAACAGCTGAAGGAAGTAATCCTGATGTTTAAAGATTTATTTCACGATGTTCCCAAGCAAACCACAGTCGCAGTACATGATGTAGATATTGGTCAAGCCAAACCGATTAAACAACACCCATATTGCATGAACGTCGAAAAGTGTAAATTGGCTGAGCAAGGAATTGAATATATGATGAAAATGGTATTATTAGTCCTTTGGCATCAGATTGGAGCTCACCCTGCGTTATTGTGCCTTAACCTGATGGTGGTGTTAGATTTTGCACTGATTATGGGAAGGTAAATGCAGTAACAAAAACAGAATCCTCTCCTATCCCTAGGGAGGATGATTGCATCAATAAGTCTGGAAAAGCTAAATTTCTTACAAAGATTGATCTGTTGAAAGGGTATTGGTGTGATCCATTGACGGACAGAGGTAGAGAAATTTCTGCATTTGTGACACCTTCTGGGTTGTATGAACACAATGTTTTCTCTTTTGGAAGGAAAAATGGTCCAGGATCATTCCAGAGAATGATTGATTCTGTAATTCCAGGGTTAGAACACACAGATGCCTATATTGATGACTTAGCCACAGGGAGTGACACTTGGGAAAAGCATATCTCTGCAGTAGAGAAGCCGTTTGACAGGCTTTCTCAGGACGACCTTACAGTTAGCTAAGAGTGAATTTGGCCATGCCACTGTGACCTGTCTTGGCTATGTTGTTGGTCAAAGCAAGTTGGCTCCTGTTCGGGCAAAAGTCCAGGCAATTTCTCAAGTTCCTATTCTGACTGATAAGAAGGCTCTTAGAAGGTTTCTGGGAATGGATGGATATTTTCGTAAGAACTTTGCTGCTATCGCTCTTTCTCTGACCAATCTCCTGAAGTAGCGTGAAAAGTATGTTTGGACTGAACCTTGTCGGGAGGCATTTGATCGATTGAAAGTTATTATTTGAGGTTAGGCCAATCAATGTAGTGCTGTCAGCCAATTTCATTAGCAGATTGGAGCTGTGGGTGGCAACACAGTGTTATAGGTGCACAGAGAGTAAAGGAGAGGGCCAAAGAGACAACCCTGTGGGTTATGTGTTCTGAGGGTCAGAGAGACAGGAGATGGAGCTCACTCTTACCACCTGCCGGCGATCTGACAGGAAGTCCAGGATCCAGCTACACAAGGCAGGGTGAAGGCCGATGTCTCTGAGCTTCTTGTCGATACTTCACGCCTTTGTATGGCTACTGCTCTGCCCATGACTGCAAGGAACTGCAGAGAACTTTGGAGAGCAGAGAACATCAGAGAAACAAGCTTCCCCTCCATGGACTCTCCGTACACTTCCTCTCCCTCAGAAAAGCAGGGCATGTACACAAAGAACCTCATAACCTGTACATTCTTCCTGCAAACCCGCTCCCCCATCGGGGAAGAGATACAAAAGCCTTAAAGCGAACCACCCGGCTCAAGGACGGCTTCCTGTCTGCAGTTATAAGCCAAATGAATGATAAAATGGACTCGACCTCACAATGTAACTCGACGTGACCCTGCACCATATGTCTATCTCCACTGCACTTTCTCTGCAGCAATAATGCTTTGTTACAGTTATTGTTTTATCGTATATCAGCTCGATGTACCGTTGTAATGTATCGATCTGTGTGGATGGTACGTCAGGGAAGATTTGAACTGTCGTTCAGTACATGATGATAATAAAATTCCCCATTTTAATTGTGTGCAAATATTAGACAGACTGAGCTTCTGCTCTGGAACCACAGAAGGAAACTGAACAGTTCTCTTTCTGAGGAACGCAAATAAATAGAAAAGGCTTTAATCTCTCATTACGATCTGCTGTAAGTGGGATCAGGTGACTAGTGGTGGGTCTCCCATATTAATATCAGAATCAGGTTTAATAGCACCGGCATATATCATGAAATACGTTCAGAAGTAGAACCTAATTTTTAACCATAGATTTTAACAATTGTGATTTAATATAAGAATATAACTATCACATTGTTAAATTATATAAATAGTACAAAATCAAAAAAAGATGTAATAAACTATTTTAATTGTGTGGAACTATTTGACTGACTGGGTTGTTGCTTTGGAAGTAGTGGAGTGAAGCTTAACTGAACTGCACACATTTATGAGAAGCTCAGATAATTATAAAAAGCTAAATTCTCACATAAGTGGGTCAGACACCCAGAAACATCGGCAGCACTTCAGCAGGTAAAAACAGTGGAATGAAACATGCTGAAAATATTGCCGAAAAAAACCATATTGTCCACCACAACGAGAGGACGTGACAGATCCGGATCTCACTGCCTTGTCTGAACGGGGAAAGATGAAGCTACACGTATAGGTAGAGCAGTGACCCGCAGATGCTGCAGATCTGCAGAGAAACGTGAACAGGAAACGCGATCACATGGCCGCTTTGGTCTCTCACCCCCAGACAGATGTCCGTTTACCCACTACTCTGTGGAAAGACGCAAACGCCGCTCACATCTCCACTCACCTTAACTGGATTAGACATTTCAACACCCAGGGAAAATATATCGTCTGTCCACTCTATCTATTCCTCTCGTAATCTTATAAACGTCCATCCAGTCTCACCCCAGCCTGCGCCGCTCTGGAGAAAACAACACAAGTTTGTCCAGCCTCTCGTTATAGCTCATGCCCTCTAATCCAGGCAGTGTCCTGGTAAACCTCTTCTGCGCCTTCTCCAAAGCCCCGACATCCTCCCGAGAATGGGGGCGACCAGAACTGTATGAAACACTCCAGATGTGGGCTAACTAGTTTTATAAAATTGTGTTACGAACTGTAACTTTTTAGAAACGAACCAGCAGCAATAGAGTTCACAGTGGAGTCTGGTTTTGATGTTAAAACCATTATCTTTAGTAGTATCGACTGATAATATAGTAACTTAACGAAATAAAGGAAAGTTAACAGTGTTATGTGCATATATGTGTAAATATAACTCCCAGACTATCGAGCGTGAGGGAACAATGCTCAGAGTCTTGAGATGGTAAAGTAGGAAAGTTCAGTAATCCACGGAATAAATGATGGGAAAGAGATATTTGTAATCCAAGGTGAAACGTAGAGAAAAGGCCGTTACTTCAAAACAACCACCGTCGAAGTTCTTATCCACTGAATCCGTCCACAGACGAGTTATCAGCGAAAGTGACCTGTCACAGGAATACCGTCTTCCAGGGGTTACCACACATCATTCCCAGGCAAGGGTTAACACAAGATATTCCACAATCCACTCCTATGGATTATACGAAGTGACAGCCACACACATTCGTTGTGTTTCCGTGTACCGATGATCAACCCACTCTTGTGGGCATAAGAGAGTTCCAAGCATCTGCTGCGACTAACTGAAGCGATCAGCTTTTCTTCTCTCTCTCTCTCTCTCTCTCTCTCTCTCTCTCTCTCTCTCTCCCTCCCTCTTCCCCTCTTCCCTCTTCCCTCTCTCTCTCCCTCTCTCCCTCTCTCCCCCTCTCCCTCTCCCTCTCCCTCTCTCCCCCTCTCCCTCTCCCTCTCTCTCTCTCTCTCTCTCTCTCTCTCTCTCTCTCTCCTCTCTCTCTCTCTCTCTCTCTCTCTCTCTCTCTCTCTCTCTCTCTCTCTCTCTCTCTCTCTCTCTCTTATGGTTCAGTCCACGGTCAGCGCTGTCAGCCTGACTGACGTCATAGTCCCGCCTCCTCACGCCGGCGCTCTTAAAGAAACAGTCACAGTACGACCGCAGGCTCGTAACAGCCGCAACACAACTTCCCGACTTTTGAACTCAATGCTTCAACTAATAAGGACAACCATGTCATTTGCCTTCTTAACCACCCGATCAATCTGTGCAGTCTCTTTCAGGGAGCGATGAACTTGGAGTCTAAGATCCCTCTGATCATCGACACTGTTCAGGGTTTTGCATTTAACAGTGTACAGTCTCATACATTCGACCTACCGAGCTGCCAAGATGATCATCACTAATCAAATCTCACTGAGATTTCTCAGGTCCTGTTGAATTTATTGCCAAGTGCTCAAGTACGGGAAGGTACAGGGACAGAGAAACACTGACTTGTGGTAGCATCACAGGCAAGTACATTCAGATAACACACGGAACACAAATTATACGATTCTCTTATACGATTCAATTATACGATTATACGATCATCGACAATGTTCAGTGTTTTGTGTTTAACAGTGTACTGTCGCATACATTAGCGAGTTGCCAAGATGATCATCACGAATCAAATCTCACTGAGATTTCTCAGGTCCTGTTGAATTTATTGCCAATTGCACAAGTACGGGAAGGTACAGGGACAGAGAAACACTGACTTGTGGCAGCATCACAGACAAGTACATTCAGTTAACACACGGAACACAAATTATACAATTCTCTGTCAGTAACAATCTGTAAATATGATTTATGTCATTAGCAATGTATAAAATACATTGTGTCATGATCAATATTAAAATGTGCATTTTGTGTCAATAACAGACTTGGAAATGTTGAATTTGGTTCCTGTCTCCATTCCTCCTGTAATCCACAACCAGCTCCTGTGTTTTTGTCACAATGAGGGAGAGGTTGTTTTCTTGACACCTCTGTGTCGGGGTGATGATTTCTTCTCTGTCGGCTGCCTCGTTATTATTTCGGATTCGGTCGATCAATGTAGTGCCGTCAGCAAATCTACTTAGCAGATTGGGACCCGCCACTGCAGCCCCACAGTGCACTATGTACTGATTGCAAAGCTACGAAATTGCATGTGAATAGCCTCCTCTCCCCCAACACTCTTTCTGCCTCACCAGCAGACTGGGGCATCTCACATCTCGCTGCCTCCGCCAGGATATTAAACTGTGAACAACTGTGGTCAGGGACTGCTTTCTGGGGTACTCCAAACGCTACCTCCTTCCAGTCTGAAAACGATCCACTCATCCAGACACACACTACCGGCAGTTTATCGATCTCCAACGAAAAAGCCGAATCACCTATACCCGATGTTCAATACCATAGCTGTCTCTGAGTTTACCACCGTCAAATGCCGGGAGGGACATTGTGCTGTCTTTACGACAGTTTTTTAGTTTATAATATTTTCGCTTAGTAATTCATTCAATAGTATTTTCTAGTTAGAATTAGAAGTGTTTAAAGTGTATTCATTGCATGTAAAATACATCGGCATGCGATGACGTCACATCCGGTTTCGCCGCGTCTTGTGGGAAAATACCGGTTTGAAATTAGCGCGAGGGTGGGGGCTCACCACGAGGCTCACCTGAGCAGAAGTTGTTTGCAGGCATGAGAAATCACAGTGAGAGCAATGCTGTAAGTTAATAGATAATCGATATATTGAACTAAGATGTTAATGCCGATCCTGTTAGAAGTAACGACGGTAGATAATGTTTATGCTTTCGTTAGTTAAAGAGTCGCGGATAGTTTGCATGGAAGTGTATTTAAAGTAGTCAATGGAGCAGGTAAACTCTCCCTGTATACTGCACCTTAGTGTAATGTAGTTATAGTCACCTTTGCAAGTATTTACACTTGAAATGAGATATTAAGGAAGGAACAAATACTGTATCAATCTTGTATTGTTTTATCAACAGTTTTCACCATATGTTAATGTGAAGAGTGAACAGTAAATGGTTAATCTTACTGCGATCTGGTTCTTATTAACTGGTTTATCTCGACGTTAAATTCGGCGTTATCAGTGACACGCGAAGGAGAACGTTACAGACATAATAATCAGAAAGTCTCCAGTCGCAGCCGTGTAAATAAAATGTGATCTCAGTGGGTGTGTGGCGCATGCTCAGAATGCGAAGGAGACAGACAGACTGAGCCAAGTCACAGACTGATGAAGGGGAGGAATGATCCATTTTGATACAGAGAGGGAAGCAGAGAGTTTGATGTTGTGTCTGATGCCGGAACTGTCGCCAGTTAGAAGTCTTGTTCCTCCAACTTGTTTTGAACCGTGAGAATGTTTTTATTTATACGAAGGCACCATGGACGCTAAAGTTATTTGAGTTGAAATGTTGTCCTTCACCCACTGACGTGCTTTGTAAACTTTTAACAGTGTAGAAAAGGCAAAGGATTTGTGTATAGGAATTTCAAACACAACAACACGTTAGTTCCGCTGTATCTGTCAGTTCACCAGCGCTTGAATGCCGCCGATCCTTGAATGTGGAGACGGAGATGCTGGAGAAGACAGCGCCCCACTCGCTACAAGGAGAGCCCGAACACGTGACCATGTCCGTGATCTGATTGGATACATCGCCATGACGTTCCGAGCACTGTGCCGTCATTCACCGGCTCTCATTTTGGAAGGGATTCAGTTGGCCATCACAGATACACCAATAGCTTCGCACTGGGAAGCGGCCGTTCACCTGCTCCGTGTGTGCGAAGAGACTCATTCAGTTAACCCACCTTGTGATGCTCTGGTGAGTTCACAATAAATAGAGGCCACATTTCTGTCCGGAGTGAGCAAAGAGTTTTACTCAATCATCCCAGCTGCTGCAACACCAACAACTTCACATCAGGGAGGAAGTTCAAATCAGCTCCGTGTTAAATGTTTAACCATCACGGTGACTGAAGGCAGCTGCAGGTTCATGAGGGACTGTTACTGTCAGATTCTGCAGTTCTTGCGGCTGCTCATGTACCCAGGACTGAACCCTGGTCCCTGAGTATTGGAGGAGTCTGTTCTGCTGATGTTAGCCTTAAACTAGACTGGCTTTTAATATTGTGGATCTGTGAAAGGTAAATCAGTTCTGTATCAAATCCCGCGTCTCAGGTACTTACTGTCTCCCCCACACTCACACTGTATACTAGGAAGGCCACTCGGCCCATCTGGTCCCTGCCCAAGTTTCATTTCCATATCAGTATATGCCGTTTCGCTTTCACTCTCCCTGAGATTACAGGTTGCAACTAGTCACCACTCTGTGGGATAGGAGATTTCCCTTGAATTTCATAAAATCACAGAAATCTATAACATATTACCGATGCTTTGGCCCAGAATGTTGTGCCGACCATGTAATTTACTCCAGAAACAGCCTAGAATTACCCTACCGCATAGCCACCTATTTTCCTAAGCTCCATGTACCTATCTAAGAGTCTCTTAAAAGATCCTATTGTATCCGCCTCTACCACCGTCGCTGGCAGTGCATTCCACACACACAACACTCTGCTTAGAAAAAATTAGCTCTGACATCTCCTCTGTACCTACTTCCAAGCAGCTTAAATCTATGCCCTCTCGTGTTAGCTGTTTCAGACTGGGAAAAAGCCTCTGACTATCCACACGACCAATGCCTCTCATCATCTTATACACCAGCATGAATACCCTACATGATTGTCTCCGGGCTGAACAAGACGATGAGCTCACTGTGGTTGTGACGTTGTTTAGGGCTCCGGAAGAAGTTGGTTAAACTCCTTCTTCCCCGCTCTTTTCAACGTTTTGGGTCATTTTCACAAATTTTAAAGGACTATGCCTCAGACAGCTTGGTTGTTGCAATTGTTACGTACCAGCAGCAATAGATCACTAATGGAGTCTGGTTTCGATGTGAAAACCACTATCTTTATTAGTATCTACTCCAAATATAAAAGATTAAACGAAACGAACAGAAGTTAACAGTGTAATGCGTATATATAGCTCCCAAACTATCAAGCTTGGGAAACAATGCTTAATGTCTCCAGATGGTAACGTGGAAAAGTTTAGTAATCCACAGAATAAGTGAGTGAGGGGAGAGATTTGTAAATCCACACGATCATGTAGAGAGAAAGCAATTACGAAGAATTCCACACACATTCCACGCTGGGTAAACAAAATAACAGTCGCCAATTATCTTATCCGTCGATTAGTTCCGAAATCCACTTAGAAATATCACCAGCTGACAGTGACAGGAATATCGTTTCCAGGTGGTTACCACAGAACACTCGGATTCCAGGTAGGGGCCCACAAAAGTGATACCACAGGATACTCCAGCAAATCCACACATATGGATGATACGAAGTGACAGTCACACATCCGTTGTGCACTGCGTGCCGATGATCAACCCGATCTTCTGGGCGTGGAAGAGCTCCAACCTTAGAAGTGGCAAGCTGAAGGTCCAACAGCTTGTGCCTGTGTGTGTGTGTCTGTCTCTCCTCTCTCTCTCTCTCTCTCTCTCTCTCTCTCTCTCTCTCTCTCTCTCTCTCTCTCTCTCTCTCTCTCTCTCTCTCTCTCTCTCTCAGGCTGCCGCAGTGTGTGACTGACGTCACAGTCCCGCCTCACTCAGGCACTTAAAGCGACATTCACAGTGAACGAATCTGCGGTCTCGCAACACAATGCTCCACTAAATTCTGACAGCAGACTAGCGAGTGAAACTTCGAGTCAGAAACCAAAGTGTTGCCAGCCTGAGTCGGGGCTTTGGGGCTCCAGAGAGAGATGGGGTCTAGAGTTTAAGAGGAGGAGGAATCAAACCAGCAGGATGTGGCTACAAAAGAAAGATCAGAAACATTTGGAAACTGGTTGACCTAAAGAAATGTGGTTAATTTCTGCAAAACTCTGGTGGAAATCAACAGATCCGGAAGCAAATGTGGAGAGGAATAAATGGACAACGTTTAGGCCGCGCCGCTTCTGCACGCTTAGGCTGTGTGCTACGCTGCTTAGTTGCTGCTTGAACTACAGAGTTCCTCCAGCATTGTGTGTGTGTGCGTCGCTGTATTCCCAGCAACTGCAGAATCTCCTGTGTTTTATAACTGCATTTTACTTTGGCATATGATACACGTTGATATTGAGTATATTGTTTATGGGAGCTGCTTTCTGCGTTAAAACAGCTGCAGAATTTTCTATACACACACGAAAAAAATGAGGTATGTATATTGAAACAGTACCTGCAGAAATCTTTAATGGCAGGATGATTAACCATAAGGCAGTGCATTTAAAATTTCGCTTACTCTGAAGCACCGAACAAATGCGCAAGCGTCAGGGTTGATGACGTCCCCAAGTATCACGCATGCGCACAGTGCACAGAAGGCCTTGCAAATACCGGGTGCAGGTAAGAGCGATCCTCTACGTTTTTAAATAAACAGCGACTGAGGGACGATTCCTGTGAAATCCGGACACCCTCACCCGCAATCCCGGGACAGTCCTGCTCAATCTCCTCTCTCTCAGCCCCACGATCCGTACACGGGCCCCGGGGAGCTTCCGGCTGATGAGGGAATGGGAACCGATGGATCTCTCAGACAGAGCTGATCTCCAGCTATATAAATGCAAGGATCAGGAACTCGGAGAAAGGGAACAAAATCTTTTACATCACCAGTTGAGAAAATCACCTTTGTTCTTTCCTCAATCACAAACAAGAGAACATCTGCAGATGCTGGATTGCATCTGGATTGCTGGCAACACAAATTGCTGGATGAACTCAGCTTTAGTACACTTTTCCATAGATGCTGCCCGGCCTGCTGAATTCCTCCAGCATTTTGTGTGTGTTCTTGTTCTGGACTTTTCTACCGGTGAGAATATGTTTTGTCCCATTCTCTTTGGGTACATAATGATATCAAACACCTTTGTCCTGGGCAACAAGTAACTTTCACATCACAAATGAGACAGACTACTGCCCTTCCCTTCATATTCATTGGCTTTACCATCACTGTAAGTCACTTGGGGGAGACTTCAGGGAAAATATTTATGTAGAATACAGAAACTGGTGATACCTGTGTGCATTGTTGGTGATGAAAAATTGCTGGAGAATTTGCAAGGTGGAAGAAGTGGAGTTATATTTGGAAATCTGACTTTTTAAACATAATTTAGCAAGCAAACCCCATATGGACAGTATGCAAAAGCTTTGTTGAGAAAATCCTTCATTTCCGGTTACAAGCCTGCTACATAGGTTGTGTGAGAGTGCAGATGAACTGGACTGAACCCAGAGGAGATCAAAGTTCCTATTGACAGTGATTTGCTAGCTCATAAGATGAACACCTCTCTGTATAATACTCACTGTGCACATATTGTCACTGGCAACAAAATGCACAGTACAAGATTTATGTGCACACTGGTTATTCCAAATTAGAGGAGATATTAGAGGGAAGGAGGGGAGACATCCGGTGTCCCTGATGCCTTCACAGACAAGATGTGCATCCAGCTGCAGCTTGTAACCCTGCACTTTAAGGTGTTGGAACTTGAGGTAGATGAATTCCACATCATCCGGCAGTTGGATGTGGTGATGGATGTGACATGAAGTGAGGTGAGTTGCACCTAAGGTGCAGGGCACAGGAAACTGTGTGAGGGTCAGGAAGGGGAATGCGGTTAAATGGTCATCATTGAATAATCTTGTGGCCATCCCCCACAACAACAGGTAGACCACTTTAGAAAGTGTTATGGGGAGAATTAACTGGCAGAGGAAAATCAAAGGGGTGATAGGGGATTCGTTAGTTAGGGGGACAGAACAAAAGGCGACTAATATCTTAGGCTTGCTAGATGTAGCGTCGTGTGGGGGGGGGGGGGCGATATGATTAAAATAAGTTGTAGGGGGAATGAGAGCCAGAATGACAGAACAGATAGTGGAGAGGGTGAATCGAATTGAATTGACTTTATTACATAAATACTTCATAAACATGAGAGGGAGAAAACTACATTACATCTCCTTCTAAATCTGCAATGTGTAATTTATAGTAATTTATAACAGATAGTTTGTACATAGGACAGTCAATATAACATCGAAATGCAATTGTATCTGCATAAATTAATCAGTTTGATGACCTGGTGGAAGATGACATCCCAGGGCCTGTTGGTCCTTTTGCTGTGATACCGTTTCCTGGATGGTAGCAGCACGAACAGTTTGTGGTTGTGGTGAATTTGGCTCCCAATATCCTTTGGGCCCTTTTTACACACGTGTCTGTGTAAATGTATTGAATGGCAGAAAATTCAGAACTACGGATGCGCTGGGCTGTCCACACCACTCTCTGCAGGTTCCTGTGATTAAGGGAAGTACAGTTCCCATACCAGGCAGTGATGCAGCCAGTCAGGATGCTCTCAATTGTTTCCCTGTAGAAAATTCCTAGGATTTCGCCCCATCCGGAACTTCTTCAGCCATCTGAGGTGGAAGAGGTGCTGCTGTGCTCTTTTCACAACACAGCCGGTATGTACAGACAATCTGAGATGCCTGGTGACGTTTATGCCGAGGAACTTAAAGCTGTTCACCTTCTCAACCGCAGATCCAATGATGTCAGTATCAACCGCAGATCCAATGATATCAGCCTGTCTCCATTCCTCCTGTCATCCACAATCAGCTCCTTTGTTTTGGTGACAGTGCGGGAGAGTTTGTTTTCTTGACACCAGTCAGAATAATTGCTGGCAGAGTCAGCAATCAAATGGTTGAGCATGGTGCGATGAATGTGCTGAGCTGTGTATGTCACAATGCAAGAAGCCTCGTAAGAAAGCCAGATGAGCTCAGGACAGGGGATTGTGATATTGTAGCCATTATTGGGACTTGTTTACACCCAACAGTCTGAGGAATTTAGAGGAACAAATTTGTAGAGAGATCACAGACCATGCCAAGGAACAAAGGATAATTCAGTAAGTGATTTTAACTTTCCATATATTGACTGGGACTCCCATACTGTAAAAGGACTAGATGGAGTAAAGTTTGTCAAATGTGCCCATAGTACGTAGAATTCCCGACGGAGAAGTGTGCAATAAGCTGTTAGGAAATGATCCAGGGCTGCTGACAGAATTTAGTAAACATCATACCATGAGATTCAAAGTAAAGATGGAAAAAGAGAGGTCTGGACCACGGGTTGAGATTCTAAATTGGAGAACAGTCAATTTTGATGGTATCAGAAAGGATCTGACAAGTGTGGTTTGGGACAGGCTGTTTCCTGGCAATGGAGTATTTTTAAGTGGGAGGCCTTCAGAAGTGAAATTTTGAGGATATAGAGCTTGCATGTGCCTGCCAAAGTAAAAGTTGAAAGGTAACTGGTCTAGGGAACCTTGATTTTCAAGAGAAATTGAAGCCCCGGATATTTCGTTCCTCTAAAAGCCTCAGACTGTTGGGTGCTACTGAGATCCATTAATGACTACAAATCACAATTCCACACACTGAGCTCATCTGACTTTTTTGTTGTCATCTTCTGTTAGGTTCTAAAAGCTTCCAAATAGTTTTTGCTCTTTTGTTTGCCCTCTGTTTGACTTTTATGTTGGCTCTGGCTTCTCATTCCAGCCACTGTTGTGTCCTCAATGTTTTCACTTCCTTGGGATATATTGATCACTCAGCTCTTGCTTGCATTTGCCCTATCTATACTCTCATGGTATTCTATACTTCTAACAAGTCGTCCATCCAATGTATAATTTCTTTGTGTATGTTTGGAGCCTTTTTTAGGTGCATATGATGATGAGGGGCATTGATCGTGTGGATAACCAGAGGTTTTTTTCCCAGGGCTGAAATGGTTAACATGAGGGGGCATAGTTTTAAGGTGCTTGGAAATAGATACCGAGGCAATGTCAGGGGTAAGGTTTTTTTTTTACACAGATAGTGGTCGGTGCGTGGAATGTATGCCAGCAGTGGTTGACAAAGCAGATACAATGGGGTTTTTAACAACCTCTTGGATAGGTACATGGAGCATAGAAAAATAGAGGGCTGTGCACGAGGGAAACTCTAGGCAGTTTCTAGAGTAGGTTACATGGTCGGCACAGGACTGTGGGCCAAAGAGCCTGTAATGTGCTGTAGATATCTCTGTTCTATGTGAAGGAGCAAAGCAACTTCGGTTATTCGCCGATCCTCTATTACCACCCCCATCACTAAAGGTGACTTAATTATCTCTACTGGGGCCCCTACAATTTCTGCTCTTGCCTCCCACAGGGTCTGAGGGAGCTCCTGGCCATACCCTGGAGATTTATCCACCCTAATCTGCCTCAGGTTGGGAAACACCTCCTCTACTTTAGTGTGTATGGGGTCCACGATGTTAATGCTGCTTTTCCACACTTCCATTGACTTTGTATCCCATTTGCTGAGTAAACAGAGATGAAAGAAAATGAGGATCTCCCTCTCTGCTTTGTTTCCACACATGGATTGCCACGCTGGTCTTCCAGACGACCAACTTTCTCCCTTGCAATACTTTTGCTCTTAATCTATCGCTAGAATCCCTTAGGATTATCCTTCATCTTTTCTGTGAGGGCAACCTCAGAATCAGAATCAGACTTTAATCGCCAAGTACCTGTACACACACAAGGAATTTACTTCCAGCAGATGTTGGCTCTCTGCTCATAACAATAATAATGATAAATATAAATGAAAATATAGATTATACATACAGGTAGTGCAACCCAAGTAATAGTTAGCCCACAGTTAGCTGGCAGTCAACTGTTCAGCAAAGTGACAGCAGTAAGGAAAAAACTTCTCCAGTGCTTATTAGTCTTAGTCTGGAGGGATCTGAAGTGCCTACCAGACGGAAGCAGTTCAAACAGTCCGTGCGCAGGATGGGAGGAGTCCTTTATGATGTTCCCCGCCCTCTTCTTCAACCTGGAAGAGTACATGTCCACAATAGAGGGCAGGGAGGCTCCAATGATGCGCTCGGCATCTTCTTTTAGCCATCCTGATTTATTTCTTATAGCACAGAACACTAGAGGGGAATTCTAGGCAGATTCTAGAGAAAGTTACATGGCTGTCACAACATCTTAGGCTGAATGGCCTGGAATATGCTGTAGATTTCTATGTTGAACAGCCAATTAACTTCTCTTCCTTAACCTGTGCAGGGTCCATGATTTTAATGCGGCTTTTCCACACTCCCATAGAATCTTTGTCCATCTCCTGAGTAAGTAGAGATGAAAAATTATTTAAGATCTCCCCCATCTGCTTTGGTTCCACACATGGATTGCCATTCCGGTCTTCCAGAGGACCAACTTTGTGTCTTGAAATCCTTTTGCTCTTAATCTATCTCTAGAATCCCTGAGGATTATCCTTCATCTTTTCATTGACGGCAACCTCATGCCATCTTTTAGCCATCCTGATTTATCTTTTATGTGTTCTCTTGCATTTCTTATACTCCATAAGAAACTGCCTGTCGATCCCTGTTATGCAACTCCATTTTGTGCTTCACCAGGGTCTCAATATCTCTTGCAAACCAAAGTTCCCTACATTTTCTATCTTTACCTTTTATTCTGGCAAGGAGATACCTGCTTTGTACTTTCAAAATTTTGCTTTGAAGGCCTCTCATTTACCAGGCAAACCTTTGCCATAAGGCAGCCTGTCCCAATCCACAGTTGCCAGATTCTAGTGTTGATTCCGGGTGTTGATCATGTCCTGAACACATCCGCCTTTCCTCCGCTGCTCCTTGTATTGAAATATACAGGGCTCGGCATATTCACTGCACCATGCTGAACGTTTTCATTCCTGACTTTGAGGACTGAACAACATCTGTCTCCACAAACTCTCTCCACTATCTGTTCTGTTATTCAGGCTCCCATTCCCCCTGCAACTTTAGTTTAACCCTCCTTACCCCCACCTCCCACCATGCAGATCTATCACCCCTTTGGCTTTCCTCTCCCAGATAAATAAAAAGGAGATGCATACCAGGTACAGGCAGATAGGAACAACTGGAGTACTTATAAAATACAGGAAATTCAAGTGAACACATATGAAAGAAATAAAAGAAGGCATGAGGTTGCCCCAGCAGACAAGGTGAAGGAGAATCCTCAGGGATTCTGCAGATATGTTAAGAGCAAAAAGATTGCAAGGGAAAAAAATTAATCCTCTGCAGGATCAGAATGATAATCCATATGAGGAGACAAAATCGATGTGGGAGATTTTTTTTGCATCCATATTTACTCAGGAGAAGGACACAGATTCTGTAGAAGTGAGGCAAAGCAGCATCAACTTCATGGACCCTGTACAGATTACAGAGGTGGAGGGGTTTGCTGTCTTCAGGTAAATTCGTGTGGATCAATCCCAGGGCCTGATAAGTTGTTCCCTAGGATCCTGCGGAGGACAAGTGCTAAAACTGTCCGGGCACAAGCACAGATATTTAAATAATCTTAAGTGGCAGGTGAGGTACTGGAGGATCGGAGGACAGCCGATATTGTTCTGCTGTTCAAGGAAGGCTCTAAAAATAAACTAAGAAATTGCACATTGGTGAGCTTGACATCAGTAGTGGGAAAGGTCTTGGAATGTTATGTGCAGGAACCCGATATATAAGTATTTGGATAGATGTGGACTGATTAAGGATAGACAGCATGCATGGTAGGTCATGTCTAACCAATCTTATAGAGTCTCTCGAGGAAGTTATCAGGGAAATGGATGAAGGCAAAGCAGCAGATGTTGTCCACATTAGCAAGGCACTTGACAAAGTCTCATATGGGAGGTTTGTCAAGAAGGTTCGGTCACTCACCGTTCAAGATGAGACAGTAAATTGGATGAGACACCGTCTTTGGGAGAAGCCTCTCTGACTGGAGGCCTGTGACTAGTGGTAGCCACAGCAATCAGTGCTGGATCTGATGTTGTTTGTCATCTATATCAGTAATCTGGATGATAGTGTGGTTAACTGGATCATCAGGTTTGTGGATGACACCAAGATTGATGGTGTAGTGGACAGTGAGGAAGACTATCATGGCTTGCAGTGTGATTTGGACCAGCTGGGAAAATGGTTTGAGAAATGGAAAATGGAATTTAATGCAGACCAGTGTGAGTTGTTGCACTTTGGTATGACCTACCAAGGGAGGTCTTCCACATTTACTGGTTGGGCACGGAGGAGTGTTGTAGAAGAAAGGGACCTGGGAGTACAGGTCCTTAATTAACTGAAATTGGTATCACAGTCAGATAGAGACGGAAAAAAAGATTTCAGCCCAATGGCCTTCATGAACCAAAGTACTGACAACAATAGATGGATTTTATGTTCACTTGTAGAAGACATTGGTGAGGCCTAATTTAGAGTATTATGTGTAGTTTTGGTCACCTGCCTACAGGAAAGCTGTAAAAGAGGTTCAGAGAGTTCAGAGAAAATTCACAATAAAATTGCCAGGTCTGGAGGACTTGGGTTATAAGGAAAGATTGAACAGGTCCAGACTTTATTCCTTGGAATGCAGAAGATTGAGGGGAGATTTGATTGTGATAGAGGGGCATAGATAGAGTAAATGCAAGCTGGCTTTCTCCACTGAGATTGGGTGGGACTACAACCAGAGGCCATGGGTTAAGGGTGAAAGGTGAAATATTATGTGGAACATGAGGGGAAACTTCTTCACACAGACAGTCATCTGGGTGTGGAATGAGCAGCCAGCACGACTGGTGCATGCGAGATCGATTTCAACATTTAAGAGGTTCATGTAGGTACCTGGATGGTAAGGGTATGGGAGTGGGCAATTTAAATAGTTTGGCATAAACTAGATGGCCCAAAGTGCCTGTTTCTGTGTTGTAATTTTCTATGACTGACAAGAACCTGAAATAATACAAAAAATCACTCTAAATCCTTTTTAACAGACGTGCGGACCAACCATTCATCTCAGCAGGAATTTTTTATATGGTGTTAAAACTGTGGCATGTTAAGTTAATAATACATAAAAGAAAATCCCAGTTGCACGTCAAGAAAGACTATTTGTGTGAGACTGTTTCAGTTACTGTGGGGCCAGGCACCCATGCAGCTCAGCAGGAGGAGGGAATAATACCAATGGAGAGAGTCAAACTGAGCGAGGGTTCAAATTGGAGATGGCCAAAAGCTCCATTCTTATAGAGACAGGAAGAGCATCAGAGAATTGATGGTCATTCCAGATACCAGCACTCTGCCCAGTCAGGAGATGATATCTCTGTCCAGCTTGTTTTGAACCTCACTGTCACAGTGTGATACCAGATCAAACCTTGGCAACTCAAGTAATCTCATCTGAAATGTTGTCCTACACCCATTGATGGATTTTGCAAATCTTTTTACAGGTTAAAAACGAGAAGGAATTTGTCTCCTGGAAGCTCAAACATGACACGCCAGTTTTGCTGTCTCTGTCTAGATATTTAAGAAGTGGAGCAAGGGATTCAATCGACCATCCTTCCTGCTCAGACTGTGGGGACGGATTCACTCGGTTAACTGACCAACTGGCATGTCTGTCATTTTACACAGGAGAAAGGCCATTCACCTTCTCAGACAGTGGGAATGGATTCACTCGGTCATCTCAACTGAAGGTACATTAGCAAGTTCACACTGGGCAAGGCCACTCACCTGTTCTGTGGGTGAGAAAGGATTCAATCAGTTTTCCCACCTGTGGACACACCAGTCAGTTCACACCTGGCAGAAGCTGGTCATCTGCTGAATTTCTGGGAAAAAGATTCACTCAGTCATCTGACTTAATGGCTCACCAGCGAGTTCACATCAGGGAGCGGCCATTCACTTGCTCAGTCTGTGGGAAGAGATTCATTAAATCATCCCACCTGCTGAGTCATCAGCGAGTTCACACTGGGGAGAAGCCGTTCACCTGCTCAGAATGTGGGAAGAGATTCTCTGAGTTATCCAACCTACAGAATCATCAGCGAGTTCACACTGGGGAGAAGCCATTCACCTGCTCAGAATGTGGGAAGGGATTCACTCAGTCATCCCACCTGCAGAGACACCAGCGAGTTCACACTGGGGAGAAGCCGTTCACCTGCTCAGACTGTGGGAAGAGCTTCACTCACTTATGCAACCTACAGAATCATCAGCCAGTTCACACCGGGGAGAGGCCATTCACCTGCTCAGAATGTGGGAAGGGATTCACTCGGTCATCCCATCTGAAGGTTCATCAGCGAGTTCACACTGGGGAGAAGCCGTTCACCTGCTCAGTCTGTGGAAAGGGATTCACTGATTCATCCACCCGGCAGAAACATCAGCGAGTTCACACTGGGGAGAAGTCGTTCACCTGCTCAGAATGTGGGAAGGGATTCACGGATTCATCCTGCCTACTGGTACATCAGCGAGTTCACACTAGGGAGAAGCCGTTCACCTGCTCAGAATGTGGGAAGGGATTCACTCAGTCATCCAGCCTACTGATTCATCAGCGAGTTCACACTGGGGAGAGGCCCTTCACCTGCTCAGAATGTGGGAAGGGATTCACTCAGTCATCCCATCTGAAGGTTCATCAGCGAGTTCACACTGGGGAGAAGCCGTTCACCTGCTCAGTCTGTGGAAAGGGATTCACTGATTCATCCACCCGGCAGAAACATCAGCGAGTTCACACTGGGGAGAAGTCGTTCACCTGCTCAGAATGTGGGAAGGGATTCACGGATTCATCCTGCCTACTGGTACATCAGCGAGTTCACACTGGGGAGAAGCCATTCACATGCTCAGAATGTGGGAAGAGATTCACTCAATCTTCCACCCTACAGGCACACCAGAGAATTCACACTGGGGAGAAGCCATTCACTTGCTCAGTCTGTGGGAAACAATTCACTCTGTCATTCCAACTACTGAAACACCAGCGAGTTCACACAGGGGAACGGCCATTCGCCTGCTCAAAATGTGGGAAGAGATTCGCTGGATCATCCAACCTACAGAGACATCAGCGAGTTCACACTGGGGAGAAGCCGTTCACTTGCTCAGTCTGTGGGAAGGGATTCACTCAGTCGTCCCAACTGCTGTCTCACCAGTCAGTTCACAATGGGGAGTGGCCATAGTTATGAATCCCTGGGTTTCGTTTGCTGCGGACTGTCATTTTAAGAGAGAGCGAGAGAGATTACGAAGGTGTATCAGTCTGACTTGCAGCTTGTTTACATCCCTTGCAGCTTGTTTCGTTTTAACCAAGGACACAGACAATCAGAGTCAGACAGAGACGAAGGAGGAAAAATGGAAGGATCGACACCTGGGAACTAGAGGCCAAATAGAGGTTTGGAACTTTCCTATGCCCACAAGGTCGGGTTAATTATCAATTCACCATACATCAAATTTGTAGTTGTCACCGTGTTTGATCCATAGGAGTGGATCTTATTTGGGGTGTCCTATGAAGACCACTGATGTGTTAACCGTTCCCTGGGTGTGGTGTGGTAATTCACTTGAAGACGATACCGCTTGTGACAAGTCACTTTCGGTGATAAATCTTATGAGGGTTTGGAATGACGACAAAATCGACAGCGACTGTTGTGTGGTTTTACCACCATGGAATCTGTGGAATTCAACATAATTGCCTTCTCTCAACATTTACCCTGGATTTCAAATATCTCTCTCATCACCTATTCTGTGGTTGAACTGAACTTTCATATTTTACCATCCCAAGACTCCAAGCCTTGTTTCCCCCGAGCTCAATAGTTTGGGAGTTTTATTTAAACACATATATACACATAACACTGTTAACTTTTGTTTATCTTGCTTAAGTTACTATATTACAAGTAGATTCGAATAAAGATAGTTTTAACATCAAAAACAGACTCCAGGTATAGTCTATTGCTGCTGGTTCGTTTCTAAAACGTTATGATTCGTAACAAAATTGGGGCCTGCATCCAGTATATGAACAGATTTGGGTGCGTATTCATTAATTATCAATTTCATCCCTTTTCATTTATTGGTGTGTGGAAAATCAGCAGCAATGGATGCTGATAGATGTCTGGAAGCACCAACCTCTGAGGCATTAGAGGACGCCAGAAGGATTGAGTTGTTGAGCCTTGCTAGAAGGGTAAAACTTGCTAAGGTGAAATTGACAATGAGGAGGGCACAGATGCAGAGGATAACAGCTGAACATTATGAATTTGTTGGTGTTTTTAAAGTGGAGGAGTTGGAGGTGTTTCCTGAAAGTAAACCTAGTGAGCATGAGCTCCAGTACAAGTGAGAAAAATTAAACTGGAGGCTGCGGAAAGGCAGAGGCAGTTTGAGGCTAGAAAAGCAGAAAAAAACAGAGAAGAGGCAGAAAAATAGAGGGAGGAAACAGAAAGACAGAGGCTGTTTGAGCTGGAAAAGATAGAGGTTGCAGCAAAGGAGTCCAGCGTTTTTCTCTGGTGATAAATTTGAGGCCAGTTGGGAAGTTAAATTGGTCCCTCCATTTGACGAAGCAGAGATTGATAAATACTTTCAGCATTTTGAGAAGGTTGCTCAGAGTTTAAAGTGGCCAAAAGAGGTTTGGCCTATTCTCTTACAAAGTGTAATTAAGGGGAAGGCTCAGCAAGCCTATTCTGCTTTGACAGTTGATGAAGCAGCTGATTGTGACATAGTGAAACAGGCTGTGCTCAAAGCTACGAGTTTGTCCCAGAATCATACAGGCAAAAGTTTAGAAATTTGAGGAAATCCATGAACCAGACTTTTATGGAATTTGCTTATGAGAAGATTGTGTGTTTTGACCGCTGGTGCACATATAAAAATGTGAATGATGATTTTAGCAGCATGAAAGAGTTGGCTTTAATTGAAGAACTCAAAAGGTGCGTCCCTGATGACATAAAGATATATTTAGATGAAAAGGATGCTGCCACTTTGCAGGAGTCTGGGAAACAGTTGAAGGAGAAATATTCTGGTCTTGCTTGTTACTATTGTAAGAAAGCTGGTCATGTGATGGCTGACTGTTCTGTCCTGAAGATGAAAAAGGAAAAGGAGGCAGTCCCAAATGCCCTTGGTCAGTATGTTGAAGCAGCTATCAACCCACTGGGTTCTGAACATTCTGTTGAGGTTCAGTTAAGGTCTGAGAGGTCTGACAGAGTTAAGAAGGGATCAGATCATTTTATGTCAGATGGGTTTGTATTAGTAAAGGAAGGGTCAACCCCGGTAACATTGAACATTGAAGCCCCGGTAACAGTTACTGGGGCTTCTCAGTCACTTATATCAGACAGTGTTCTAAAGTTTGGTGATGATTCTAACACTGGTGAGGTAAGTCTTATTAAAGTCATTGGGGGCGACATGGTTTCCATGCCATTGCACAAGGTAACTTTACTGTCAGGGTTGGTTTCAGGACCTGTTAAGATCAGATTATGCTCCAGTTTACTGGTGGAAGATGTTAGTTTGCTCTTAGGGAATGAGCTGGCAGATGGTAAAGTTGTTCCTGCAGTGCAGTTAACAACTAACCCAACCACTGACGACCCACAGATGGATTTTAACATTTATCCTTCCTGCACAGGAACTCGAAGTATGGCTAAATTGTCTGCCGATGTAGACGAGCTTATAGCAGAACAGAACCAAGACCCTGAGATTGAAGCTTTAAAAGAAACAGCTCTCTCAGATGATGAGATAATGAAAGTCCCAGCAGGGTATTATTTCAAGGATGGTGTGTTAATGCGGAAGTGGAGGCCACCTGCTATACCAGCGAGTGAGGAATGGGTAATTGTTCACCAAGTTATAGTTCCTTAAGTTTACAGGGCTGAAATTTTAACTTTGGCCCACAGTATACCCTTAGGTGGCCATTTTGGAGTGAATAAAACAGTAAACAGGATTACGAAATAATTCTACTGGCCTAATCTGTGGAAAGATGTTATGAGCTTTTGCAGAACCTGTCACACTTGTCAAGTTGTGGCTAAACCTAATCAGGTCACACCAGTGCCCCACTGTGGTCTATACCTGCATTCGGTGAACCCTTTTCAAAATTTATAGTGGATTGTGTTGACCCATTGCCAAAGACTAAAGCTGGCCATCAATATCTGCTAACTATTATGTGTACTGCATCCGGATTCCCAGAGGCAATACCTCTCAGAAATGTTAAAGCTAAAACTGTGGCGAAGGCTCTTACCAAGTTTTCTACATTTTCTGGTTTGCCTAAAGAAATCCAGTCTGATCAAGGACGTGATTTTACATCTGGATTATTCCAGCAGGTAATTGATCAGCAGGGAGCTGAACAAATTGCAGCATCTGCATACCATCCAGAATCACAAGGGGCTTTAGAAAAAATTCATTCTACCCTCAAAACAATGATTATGACATTAAAATGTTGAAAATGGAAAAGACTGGGATGAAGGTATATATTTGTTTTTGTTTGCAGTAAGAGAGTCGGTACAGAGATCACTGGGCTTTAGTCCATTTGAACTTGTATTTGGTCAGAGAGTGAGGGGACCTTTGACCTTGTTAAAGGAACAGTGGATTGATGGGGATGTACATGTTAACTTGTTAGACTATGTTTTGAAGTTCAGAAATAAACTACATCAAGCCTGTAGTCTATTGAGACAAAAGCTAAAGATTTCTCAAAACAAAATGAAGTGTTGGTTTGATAAGCGGGCTTGCAAAAGAAAATACCGGGTGGGGGATAAGGTGCTTACCTTCTCTCCAATGTTGACGAATCCACTTCAGGCGAAATTCAACAGACCGTATGAAATAGTCTCTCAAATTATTGATGTGAATTATGTTATTAAAACGCCCGACTGACATAAACTAACACAGTTGGTACACATAAATATGATAAAGCCTAATTTTGACAAGCAGGCACCGTCTGTGAGTGTTGTTGTCAAAACATATGAATCTGGTAACCCTGAGAATGAAACAATTGACTCATCTGAGACTTTTCGCAAGCCAAACATGGTCCCAGTTAGGCTAATGAACTCGGTTTTTCTGGAAAACATTGATAACAAGTTGGCTCATCTGCAGCAAAAGCAACAACAGCTGAAAGAATTAATTCTGAAGTTTAAGGATTGATTTCCCGATGTTCCCAAGCAAACCGCGGTTGCAGTACATGACGTAGATATTGGTCAAGCCAAACCGATTAAACAACACCCATATTGCATGATATGTAAATTGGCTGAGCAAGTGTTGTAAGTGGGGATACAGATTCGATATGTCTCAGAAGCAAGGACTTTGGACAGAAAATGATTTTATTTACAGAAGGCAAACGTGGGAAAACGGCAACAGAAGCAACACGCACAATTTACAGCAGTCGTGGGGAAAGTCGGTTCGGCGATAAAACACACACGGACAATTACTAACGAACGTGGGAAAATCGCCTGGGAACAAAGTGGACGCGCGCACACACGCACACACACGCAAACACACAAGCGAAAATTCTATACGATATCCGCCAGCCCTTGACCCTGTGCAGGCACAGCTCTGTGTTATTAAAGAGAGTAATCAACGCTCCCATCCTACAATGCACAGCTCACTAACAATTTCTCCAGCGCCGTTCCACGGTTCTCAGCCTGGAGTGAAGCAGGGTGGTCTCTCGGAGATGGCAAAGGGAAAGCACACGCGGCACCCTTTATAGTGCTCAGGGATGGAGGGTCCAGCCCAGGTAATCTACAGAGGGGCCAAAGGCTCCGTGCCAGCAGAGTTAAGTCGATTACAAAGGCCGATTGCTCGAGGCCAAGTACAAGGCTAATTAAAGGGGCCAATGGTGAGGTGTGTATTTGGCAGGAGGTGTGCCTTGACCAGGTAGTGGGTAGGTTTGTCACGTGACAGTCACGACCCCTCCAATACAGTCTACCCCTCGGATCCACGCCACTCGCCAAGCATTACATGTAACAGAGTGAGAAGGAAAGTGCTATATCTTAATGGAAGTCTTACACTTAACTATTTCTAAGGTTAACGCTGTATGTGACTGTACAGAACTAGAGAAAGACAGACGTGCTCTGAATAACATACACACAGCGATGATAACGAGAGGTAAAACGTAGAGAGAAGGAATCACGCCGAATTCCACGGGTTCCACGGTGGTAATTAATAAATATCAGTGGTGGAAAATCCTCCGTCGAGCCGTTCCAAAGCCACACACGAATTACCATCAGAGTGATCTGTCACAGGGATGCCGTCTTCAAGGGGTTGCCACATCACACACCCAGGCAAGGGGTAACTTCGAGAGGCCCCACAGGACATTCCCAGATCCACTCCTTTGGATTATGCGGAGTGACAGCCACACATCCGAAGTGCTCCGGATCGATGATCACCCCACCCTTGTGGGTGTAGCAGAGTTCCAAATCCCCAGCCTCGACAAGCTGGAACTGCTGCCTTTTCCAGGTTCGCTCCTCTCTCTCTCTCTTCTTCCGACTCCTGACCGTGACTGTCTGTGTCCTTGTTTTAAAGGTAAACAAGCTGCGAGTCGGTCAGTGAACAACATCATAGTCCTGCCTCACTGAAGCGCTCTGTTAAAGTGACAGTCCACAATGAACGAAACCTGCGGGTCCGTAACAGTGCATCGATGGGCGAGGAGGGGTTAAACCTTGATTGGCAGGTGACGTGCCTTCCGACCGGGCAGTGGGCAGTGATGTCACGTGACAGTCACGACCCCTCCGATACACTGGGTCAGGCAATGTTCTCTCAAACCGCTCAGTCTCAGTGTACTCCCGACATAAAAACAATTAACCCTGTCTTTCTCTCCAGGCGACCAAGAACGCTCGAAGTCGGCTTTCCTCCAGCAGCTGGTTCTCACAGCGCCAGTGTCTGGATCCCAGCTCAGAGTAGAAGAAGAAGAATGTCCTTAACTCCTGGTGGAGTCATCGGGCGCCGTCATGACAAGTTTTTGCACCGATCTTTCTGGTGATTGCTCATGGCGTTTCTGCGGCATTCTCCAGTTTTATTTTTACAAGGTCGAGTTGCCAGCTCGACGCTCAACCCAGCACGGATGGAAAGCGTGCAAGGGAGCCGG
>NW_026779783.1:0-73000 GCF_030144855.1 Hypanus sabinus
TCAACAGCTTTACACAGCGAACCTTTCCTCAGCGGATACAATGCATAGGTATTCTAAAAATATTCTGATAAATTCACTGCATATATTTTCCTATCGCTGAAATCGTTGAGAATTAAGCTCGCTTAAACTGCTCCATCATTTTAGGTTTTACAATAACGTCGCACTTCATCCAGTCGCATCTCTAACATAGCGATAGTATCTGAATTTAAACATGTCCGTCAGCTGAACCATACTGCTAAAGATGAATCGCAGATATGACTGGCAAGAACGGCATTTGTTATCCAGTCCCAACTCAGACTGTTTTCGTTTGAATGTACTGAACCGGCAATTTCAAAACGTTGTAACATGCAGCTCAAGAAAGCCATCGCGCATGCATTCTATGAAGTCCTCTTCATACTGCTTCGACCAACTTGATTCACCAAATATTTGTGCAAAGTAAAGCCTCCAATGTTAACTGCTGTCCCATTCTTACATAACTCAGATTTTTTTTTTTTTGTTTGTTGCCTCTGCTACTGTGATATTATTATTTGGTGACCGATAGACAACTCCAACCAATGATGTTTTGCTTTACTATTCCTAATATCCACTCAGAAGTGTTCAACTTTCTGTTCCCTAGATCTTATATCGTCTCTCACTGTCACCCTTTCCTCATTTTTAATTAAAAGCTTTTACCCACTTCCCTTTCCTTCCTGCCCATCCTTCCGTATTGCCTGATATCGTTGAATATTTAATTCCCTGTCCTTTCCACCCTACAACCACGTCTCTGCAATGGGCACTAAACCATATACCCTTGTACTAATATGCGCCGCAGGTTCATTGGCCTTGTTTCAAATAGTGCAGACATTCAAATATAGTGTCCATACACTTTCCTCCTTCTATCTTTTGCGTTTTATATTTATTGATAATTTCATTTTTTTTCTTACTTTACTTCTCCAATCTGCTGAATACATCCCATATGATTTTTTAAAGCTTGACCCTTAGCCCTCGCTGTGCGATTCGCTGGGATCCAGGTCCCATCATGGTTCAACTGGAGCCCTTACCATTAGTACAGCTTCTTACTTCCCCAACACTGGGGCCAATCTCCATTAATTCAAACCCACTTCTCCCAGAACAGTCCTTGAGCCACGCGTTTAACTGCCTAATTTTGCAGACCTTATGCCAATTTGTAAGCTGCTGAAGCAGTAATCCAGAGATTTCCATTGTTTTGATTCTGCAGTTTAATGCAGTCCTTTGCTGCTGAAATTTCTTTAGCTGAACCTCTTTTCTCGTTCTCCCTATGTCCCCCGTGCGCTCATGGACCAGGACAACTATACCTTCCCCACTCCAACTACAAATTCCTCTGCGGAGCAGTTACGATGTCCCGAACCCAGGCACTAGGCTTCAGCATAGCCAGTCTCTGAATCTGCTGCAAGTTATACAATGATACCCAGTATACATTGCACAATCAAATATAATACTTTCAGTCCTGTATTCACCCATTTTAGTTTTTCCCGCCTATTATGCTTTGCCAGAACATCAGCCCTTCCTTACTAGTAGTCTCACTGCACAATGCATCTCTTTGTTAAACAATTGCGGCATCCTCGACAATATCACGGCGGTTCATGTCGCCGTGAAAAATTAATCGAAATCCACCACAAAGGCTCCAGCCACTTTTCCCGGGTTTTTGTGTAACCGGCTTCTTCTGTATAGGATAGGTCGTAACTACAATCTCAGTCAAATCGTTAATGTCGATGAGCAAGCCGGCAACAAATCGTCCTTGAGTTCGATGAACCCCGCGATAATCCACACCTTCAAAATTGTCTGTCTGGTGTCAGTGGTGGTATAACCAGGACTTGTGATATACAGCAGAGCCCCAATCGACCATCCTCCAGCAGCTCCCACGGCTGCACGTGGCCATATCGGTGGGGTTGGGGCAAGTGGTGCGCTGAGCCGTGACTGCAGCATGCTCAACTGTAACCATATAACCATATAACAATCACAGCAAGGAAACAGGCCAACTTGGCCCTCCTAGTCCGTGCCGAACTCTTAATCTCACCTTGTCCCACCTACCCGCACTCAGCCTATAACCCTCCGCTCCTTTTCTTTCCATATACCTATCCAATTTTACCGTAAATGACACAACTGAACTGGCCCCTACTACTTCTACAGGAAGCTCATTCCACACTGCTATCCCTCTCTGAGGAAAGAAATACCCCCTCGTGTTTCCCTTAAACTTCTGCCCCCTAACTCTCAAATCATGTCCTCTCGTTTGAATATCCCCTACTCTCAATGGCAACAGCCTATTCACGTCAACTCTATCTATCACTCTCAAAATTTTAAATACCTCGATCAAATCCCCCCTCAACCTTCTACTCTCCAAGGAATAGAGATCTAACTTGTTCAACCTTTCTCTGTAACTTAAGTGCTGAAACCCAGGGAACATCTCAGTAAATCGTCTCTGCACTCTCTCTAATTTATTGATATCTTTCCTATAATTCGTTGACCAGAACTGTACACAATATACCAAATTTGGCCTTACCAATGCCTTGTACAATTTTAACATTACATCCCAACTTCTGTACTCAATGCTTTGATTTATAAAGGCCAGCGTTCCAAAAGCCCTCTGCACCACCCTATCTACATGAGACTCCACTTTCAGGGAACTATGCACAGTTATTCCTAGGTCTCTCTGTTCCTCTGCATTCTCAATGCCCTACCATTTACCCTGTATGTTCTATTTGCATTATTCCTGCCAAAATGTAGAACCTTAAACTTCTCAGAATTATACTCCATCTGCCAACGTTCAGCCCATTCTTCTAACCGGCATAAATCTCCCTGTATGCTTTGAAAACCCACCTCATGATCCACAACACCTCCTACCTTAGTATCATTGGTATACTTACTAATCCAATTTACCACCCCATCATCCAGATCATTTATGTATATTACCAACAACATTGGGCCCAAAACAGATTCCTGAGGCACCCCGCTAGTCACCGGCCTCCATCCCGATAAACAATTATCCACCACTACTCTCTGGCATCTCCCATCTAGACACTGTTGAATCCATTTTATTACTCCAGCATTAATACCTAACGACTGAACCTTCTTAACTAACATTCCATGTGGAACTTTGTCAAAGGTTTTGCTGAAGTCCATATAGACTACATCCACTGTCTTACCCTCGTCAAAATTCCTCGTAACTTCTTCAAAAAATTCAATAAGGTTTGTCAAAGATGACCTTCCATGCACAAATCCATGCTGGCTAATCCAGTCATATCCCGTCTATCCAGATAATTACTAAAACTATCTCTAAGAATACTTTCCATTAATTTACCCACCACTGATGTCAAACTGACAGGTCTATAATTGCTAGGCTTACTTCTAGAACCATTTTAAACAATGGAACCACATGAGCAATACGCCAATCCTCCGGCACAATCCCCGTTTCTAATGACATCTTAAAGATCTCCGTCAGAGCTCCTGCTATTTCTACACAAACTTCCGTCAAGGTCCTGGGGAAAATCCTGTCAGGATCCGGAGATTTACCCACTTTTAAATTTCTTAAAAGCGCCAGTACTTCCACCTCTTTAATTGCCATAGGTTCCATAACTTCTTTACTTGTTTTCCAGACCTTGCACAATTCAATATCCATCTCCGTACTGAATACCGAAGAGAAGAAATCGTTCAAAATCTCTCCCGTCTCCCTCGGCTCCACACTTAGCTGACCACTCTGATTCTCTAAGGGGCCAATTTTATCCCTCACTATCCTCTTGCTTTTAATATAACTATAGAAACCTTTCGGATTTACTTTCACCTTATTTGCCAAACCAACCTCGTATTTTCTTTTAGCTTTTCTAATCTCTTTCTTAAGATTCCTTTTACATTCTTCATATTCCTCGAGCAATTCCTTTACTCCATGCTGCCTATATCTATTGTAGACATCCCTCTGTTTCCGAAACAAATTTCTAATATCCCTTCAAAACCATGGTGCTTTCAAACCTTTAACCTTTCCTTTCAACCTAACAGGAACATAAAGATTCTGTACCCTCATAATTTCACCCTTAAATGACCTCCATTTCTCTATTACATCCTTCCCTTAAAACAACTTGTCCCAATCCACTCTCTCTATATCCCATCGCATGTCCTCAAAGTTAGCCTTTCTCCGATTAAAAATCTCAACTCTAGGTCCTGTCCTGTCCTTCTCCATAATTATATTGAAGCTAATGCTATTGTGATCACTGGACCCGAAGTGCTCCCGAACACATACATCTGTCAGCTGACCTTTCGCTTTCACTAACAGGAGATCCAACACTGCCCCATCTCTAGTCGGTACTTCTATGTATTGTTGCAAAAAACTATCCTGCACACATTTCACAAACTCTAAACCATCCAGCCATTTTACAGAATGAGCTTCCCAGTCTACGTGTGGAAAATTAAAATCTCCACGATCACCTCCTTGTGTTTATTACAAATATCTGCTATCTCCTTACACATTTGCTCTTCTAACTCACGCTCCCCATTAGGTTGTCTATAATACACTCCTATCAGTGTTACTGCACCTTTCCCATTCTTCAATTCCACCCAAATGGTCTCCCTAGAGGACCTCTCTAATCTATCCTTCCAAAGCACCGCCGTAAGATTTTCTCGAACAAGCAATGCAACCCCTCCTCCTCTCGCCTCTCCTCCTCTATCACACCTGAGGCAACTAACTCCAGGAATATTTAGTTGCCAATCACACCCTTCCTGCAACCTTCCTATCAACCTTCACTCTGTTGATTTTTCTTCCTGCTTGGCAGGCCGCCACATAAGTGGCCTCCTTCACAGTCTTTGCCAATAGCTATTCTCACTTTTCGACTCAATCCCATCGACTTTGGGTCCTGATGTATTTAATCGTAAGAACTCCTCCAAACCTTTCATGTCCCTACCCATCATGAGTTTATAAGGGGTGCGCCCTGTTGAAGGAGGCACTTTTTCCTTATTATCATAAAGACATAACGCAAACATACTTGGCATGTTGTTCCACGTTGTTGTAACATTCTTGCAATAATATATTTTCAGTCTTCGCTTCATCCTTTCCACTGTTCCACTTGACTGTGGTCGATAGCGTATTTGAAGTCTTCGCTTGATCCTTAAAAGTGACATGACATCATGCATTATCTTGGCCTTGCAATGTGTGCCTTAAACGGATTCGGTACACCCCAGCAAGTGAATATCCTTTCCGAAAAGGTTTTTGAATTGGGCTTTTCTGTGTTTCTCTTAGCCTAAAAGTGTCCACGCACTTGACAAAGATGTCTATTAACACCAGAATATGTTTTTATAATCCTGCAGGTGGTGGTTAGGGATGTAAATAATCTAGCTGCAAAGTATCCGAAGCCTTTTTACCGGCCTGGAGTGTCGAATAATTTTGGAGTAATTCTGAAATAATTTTAAAATGTATACTATACCATTCAGGTACATGTACATCCTCTACATATATGTTACTCCCAGTCCTCCTCTACGCAGTCTGCACTGATGAGGAATCATCGACAAAATATTTAAAATACATTTTCTCTTTCCTTAATGCCTTTATTCTCAGTCATTACTTAGTCTGATCGTTTTCCATCTTCTCTTTTATGTGTGTTGATAGATATGGACACTTGGGATAATTTGCTACCGTAACTAGACACTCACGTTCACTTCCTTGATACAGCAGCTTATCACAGACATAATGTCAGGGTTTACAGGATTCATACAAGTCTTTCTTCCTTGCAGCAACAACGTCCATCTAGTAATTTTGTTATGGCTGGCTGAAGCATCCTCATGCCTTTCATATAACAGTAATTGTAAAGGGATGTGATCTGTCAGTGTTGGAAGCTGAATAAGTCCAACAATGCAAGCGAAATTATGTACCACCCCGAAAACAGCTAACAAGACATTTCTCATGTACAGTATACCCCGCTGAACTACTGAGAGCATACGCAATCCATATGCTACTGGTCTGAACTTCCCGTGCGTCTCCTGGAACGGCACAGCTGAGAGGGGGTACTTCGCCACTTCCAATGAGAACATCTCATTCTGATTTGGGGATTTTAAGCAGGCGCAATAGCCAATATTTGTCAGAGTGGTGATGTATATGCACTGGTTTTCATTCCCACGACGATTGATAACAAATTCCACTCTTCGCTCATCAGTTTCATTTTTCCCCAGTGTTCGGATCATTTCCAAGTAACTAACCTCTTGTTTTATCAGCTGTCCTTTGTTAGGATATAATTTCAGTCCCACTGTTAGTAATAATTGCAGCATCTCGGTCAATAGCTGATAAATTACCTACTTAGTTTCAGTCTACGTGTTCTAACATGCAGGAGTAGATAGTCTACATGTTCTAACAAGCACTAGACTAGTTTGTTAAAAACTGTTAAACTCTTCTCCTAAACACTGGGGAAATACAGCACAGACTAGAGGGGGCGAATGGTATACTTCTGCACCTATTGTCCATTGTCTATTGAAATAATGGAACCCCTGCGGTAGTGCAGGCACTGAAAGGTAAATTCAAGCTTGTATTGTCAGGCTTATTCAAGTGTGATAGATCAAAATACATTATGTATGTCTGAAACTGAACCACTGCGCTCTTTCATTCTCTTTGAACACTGTCTCCAGGACAGTGCTCCAGTTGGGGCTGTTAACGGAGTTGCTTCATTCAACTGTCGATAATCTATGGCCAACCTACAACTACCATCTTATTTCCACATTGGACATATCGGTGAGCTTTTCCTGGAGGCTACTAGCCACAGTGGCCCTTGTTGTATCAAACATTGTATTACCTTACCTTCATCTTCGTCTGTATTTTTTTGTGAAACCATTACTCCTTCTGTGGTTTGTGGTCTGGACCTTGTATGCACATTCAGTCAGCCACATTTTGGCAACTATGTCTGCACCTTGCCCATGTTCCCGAGTTCAGTGCAATAATTTGCTTCACCTTCTGCTCATTGCTTATCTCCTGAAGATTTATCTACATTTCACCCATTGTGTTCCCGATATTCTGCTGCTGGATTTCTTACGTGGTGCTGTGATATTCATGCCAACTGGCATCTTCTAAATTATACAATGAACAGGGTCAAAGCAAAGACCTGCTTTGGTCAATTAACCAATCCACACGGTATTTTGCTGTTCACTGGGTAGTTCCGCCAAAACTACTGTATATTTCAAAGCTATGTCTGATATTTTAGCTTCGAATGGGACACTCACATGTCCCACTTGTGAAGTCCGGTAAATCCACCGAGGATAGTTTAACTGTGAATCTTCCATATAACCATATAACAATTACAGCACGGAAGCAGGCCCTCTCGGCCCTCCTAGTCCGTGCTGAACTCTTAATCGCACCTAGTCCCACCTACCCGCACTCAGCCCATAACACTCCACTCCTTTCCTGTCCATATACCTATCCAATTTCACCTTAAATGACACAACTGAACTGGCCTCTACTACTTCTACAGGAAGCTCATTCCACACAGCTATCACTCTCTGAGTAAAGAAATACACCCTCGTGTTTCCCTTAAATTTTCCCCCCTAACTCTCAAATCATGTCCTCTCGTTTGAATCTCCCCTACTCCCAATGGAAACAGCCTATTCACGTCAACTCTATCTATCCCTCTCAATATTTTAAATACCTCGATCAACCCCCCCCCCCTCAACCTTCTACGCTCCAATGAATAGAGACCTAACTTGTTCAACCTTTCTCTGTAACCTCAGTGCTGAAACCCAGGTAACATCCGAGTAAATCATCTCTAATTTATTGATATCTTTCCTAGAATTCCTAGAATTCGGTGACCATTACTGTACACAATATTCCAAATTTGCCTTACCAATGCCTTGTACAATTTTAACATTGCATCCTAACTTCTGTACAATGCTTTGATTTATAAAGGCCAGCGTTCCAAAAGCCTTCTTCACCACCCTATCTACATGAGACTCCACCTTCAGGGAACTATGCACTGTTATTCCTAGATCTCTCTGTTCCTCTGCATTCCTCAATGCCCTAGCATTTAACCTGTATGTTCTATCTGGATTATTCCTGCCGAAATATAGATCCTCACACTTCTCAGCATTAAACTGCATCGGCCAACGTTCAGCCCATTCTTCTAACCGGCATAAATCTCCCTGCATGCTTTGAAAACCCACCTCATGATCCACAACACCTCCTACCTTAGTATCATCGGCATACTTACTAATCCAATTTACCACCCCATCATCCAGATCATTTATGTATATTACAAACAACATTGAGCCCAATACTGATCCCTGAGGCACCCCGCTAGTTACCGGCCTCCATCCTGATAAACAATTATCCACCACTACTCTCTGGCATCTCCCATCTAGCCACTGTTGAATCCATTTTATTAATCCAGCATTAATACCTAACGACTGAACCTTCTTAACTAACCTTCCATTTGGAACGTTGTCAAAGGCTTTGCTGAAGTCCATATAGACTACATCCACTGCCTTACCCTCGACAACATTTCTCGTTACTTCTTCAAAAAATTCAATAAGGTTTGTCAATCTTGACCTTCCATGCACAAATCCATGCTGGCTACTCCTAATCATCCTGTCTATCCAGATAATTATTAATACTATCTCTAAGAATACTTTCCATTAATTTACCCACCACTGATGTCAAACTGACAGGTCTATAATTGCTAGGCTTACTTCTAGAACCATTTTTAAACAATGGACCCACGTGAGCCAATCCCGCGACACAATCCCCGTTTCTGATGACATCTTAAATATCTCCGTCAGAGCTCCTGCTATTTCTACACGAACTTCCCTCAAGGTCCTGGGGAATATCCTGTTAGGATCCGGAGATTTATCCACCTTTAAATGTCCTAAAAGCGCCAGTACTTCCACCTCTTTAATTGCCATAGGTTCCATAACTTCCTTACTTGTTTCCCGCACCTTACACAATTCAATATCCTCCTCCTTAGTGAATACCGAAGAGAAGAAATAGTTCAAAATCTCTCCCATCTCCCTCGGCTCCACACGGAGCTGACCACTCTGATTCTCTAAGGGGCCAATTTTATCCCTCACTATCCTCTTGCGTTTAACATAACTGTAGAAACCTTTCAGATTTACTTTCACCTTATTTGCCAAACCAACCTCGTATCTTCTTTTAGCTTTTCTAATCTCTTTCTTAAGATTCCTTTTACATTCTTTACAATCCTCGAGCAATTCCTTTACTGCATGCTGCCTATGTCTATTGTAGACATCCCTCTTTTTCCGAACCAAATTTCTAATATCCCTTGAAAACCATGGTGCTTTCAATCCTTTAACCTTTCCTTTCAACCTAACAGGAACATAAAGATTCTGTACCCTCATAATTTCACCCTTAAAAGTCCTCCATTTCTCTATTAACTCCTTCCCATAAAACGACTTGACCCAATCCACTCTCTCTAAGTCCCTTCGCATCTCCTCAAAGTTAGACTTTCTCCAACTAAAAATCTCAACTCTAGGCCCAGTCCTGTCCTTTTCCATAATTATATTGAAGCTAATGCTATTGTGATCACTGGACCCAAAGTGCTCCCCAACACATACATCTGTCAACTGACCTATCGCATTCCCTAAAAGGATATCCAACACTTCCCCATCTCTAGTCGGTACTTCTATGTATTGTTGCAAAAAATTTTCCTGCACACATTTCACAAACTCTAAACAATCCAGCCCTTTTACACAATGAGCTTCCCAGTCTACGTGTGGAAAATTAAAATCTCCCACAATCACCACCTTGTGTTTACTACATATATCTGCTATCTCCTTACACATTTGCTCTTCCAACTCACGCTCCCCATTAGGTGGCCTATAATACACTCCTATCAGTGTTACTACACCTTTCCCATTCCTCAATTCCACCCAAATAGACTCCCTAGAGGAGCTCTCTTATCATTCCTTCCAAAGCAGCGCCAAAAGAATTTCTCGGACAAGCAATGCAACGCCTCCTCCTCTGGCCCCTTCTACTCTATCACACCTGAAGCAGCTAAATCCAGGAATATTTAGTTGCCAATCACACCTTTCCTGCAACCATGTTTCACTAATAGCTACAACATCATAATTCTAAGGATCAATCCACGCTTTAGGCTTATCCACCTTTGTTACAATGCTCCTAGCATTAAAATAGATACATTTAAGATACTCTCCAACTCCTCCTCTCTTTTCATCCCTAAGAATACATTCAAATGTATTATTCTTTTCTTTCTTCTCCCCTGCATCTACGGGCTGAGCGCATCCCTTCTCCATCACCTGCCTTTCCTCCCTCACACACTGTCTATTTACTTGCTTTACTGGTGAACTAACCTCATCTCCCATAGTTTCCTCAAATTGATTCCCGCCCCCCCCCCCATCTTACTAGTTTAGAGTCTGCCCTGTAGCCCTAGCAAACCTCCCCGCTAGGATATTGGTCCCCCCAGGATTCAAGTCTAACCCGTCCTTCTTGAACAGGTCACGCCTGCCCCAGAAGAGGTCCCAATGATCCAGAAACTTGAATCCCTGCCCCCTGCTCCAATCCCACAGCCACGCATTCATCCTCCACCTAATTCCATTCCTACTCTCATTGTCGCGTGGCACAGGCAGTAATCCCGAGATTACTACTTTTACGGTCCTCCTTCTTAACTGCCTTCCTAACTCCCTATACTCTCGTTTCAGGACCTCTTCCCCTTTCCTACCTATGGCATTGGTACCTACCTGTACTACGACCTCTGGCTCCTCACCCTCCCACTTCAGGATATCTTGGACGCGATCAGAAACGTCCCGAACCCTGAAAACAGGGAGACAAATTACCATCCGGGACTCCCGATCACCTCCACAAAACCGCCTGTCAGAACCCCTGACTATCGAGTCCCCTATTACTATGTCCCTCTTTCTCCTATCCCTACCCTTCTGAGCTACAGGGCCGTTCTCTGTGCCGGAGGCCCGGCCACTGTCACTTCCACCAGGTAGGCTGTCCCCCCCCCCCCAACAGTACTCCAACATGAGTACTTATTGTCAAGGGTACAGCCACCGGGGTACTCTCTGGTACCTGCCTCTTCCCCTTCCTGACCGTGATCAACCTATCTGCCTCCCGTGGCCTCGGAGTGACCACCTGTCTGTAACTCCTCTCTATCACCTCCTCACTCTCCCTGACCAGGCGAAGGTCATCGAGCTGCAGCAACAGTTCCCTAACTAGGTCCCTCAGGACCTGCAGTTCGGTTGTACCTGGCGCAGATGTGGACGTCCGGGAGGCTCGGAGACTCCAGGACCTCCCAGATCCGATACCGAGAACAACAAGCTGCCCTCACACTCATACTTCCCGAATAACTGAAAATAACAAGAAATAAAAGATAAGCCTACTGTGCCCTCTTCCGCCTAAGCCCCCTGAGCCCAGGCCCTACACTCTGCTCCCGGCGCACTCCGCTGCCGGCATAGGAAGCTGCCCGCTTCTTAAGGCTGCGTTCATTTTATATCTTCCAATTCGCATTCTTTACATTAGTGGTGTCGCCGGTGACTCGGGATCCTCCAGTGTTCATTAAACGGTAACAGGGCGGCATCCAACGCTCCCGATTTTACCATTACTTGTGTCGCACAACCATGTTGTTGAGGCCTAACAACGTCATTGCAGCTCAGGGCACAACTCCCTAGATGGTGCTGCGTCCACCATGTTATTAGGCAATCTCGATCTACCTAGCTCTTTCAAGGGAAAACCGCTTTATTCTACTCTTTCCCGTCTCAGGATTGGACACTTAATGTATCCCTCTTGATCACAGTTCGTCGACGTCGTTGTGTCGCATCTGGATTTTTAATTTGGCGGCAATTTCCCTCCATGTCGTTCTGACATAATCTGAATCTGCATGGCCAGACTTTACACCCTGGGACAGACATATCCCCCACCTCACCGAGGGTCGAAGACCCGTCGCCTACCCTCACCTGGATTGGACCGTTTACCGGGCTGTGGCTGCTGCGCCTGCTACAACTAATTGGAGCCACAGGCCAGAGCTGAGCACCAGAAGGGGACCAAAGATGGGGGGAGCTGCCCTATAAAAAGAGCACTGTAGGCCCCCCACCGGAGCTGCTACCACTCCCTAGACACCCCATAAATCCCTGATCACAGTTAAAGATTTAAATATTCCACATGCATTTCTTCCTGTTCCTGGTCCTGTTCCATTTTCCTTGTACTTCCTTGCCCCTTGATTGTGTGGCAAAAAGTTTGTTTGGAAGGTACTCATAACCTCATTTCTCCAGGTAGCTGATATACAGAGCCCAACTAAACTCCGTATCATCTTCCCATTAGGGAGTTTAGTTGGGTTTTGTATCTCCTTTTCCCACGCTCTGCACATTTTCCTCAGTACTCATGCCTCAGTATGCAATGCTTGAGAAGGATCAAATATTTCCAGTGCCATTTTAGATTATTCGGTGCAGTGAGATACCAGTGCCCTGAGTCATCTCTTTGAGGCGTCTGTTTCAACAAACAGGATGCAAATGCAGTGGAATGTCCCCCCTCATCTGGTTCTACCGGGTTTCCACTGTCAACACCTATAGCAGTTATTATAACATTATTTATTTTTGCAATTCCTTTCCCCTCTATTTCGTTGTATATCTGGCAAAACTGAGTGTATAATTGCATGTAAACTCATTCTTATTAATTTCCTTTCCATGGAGTCAAATAGGCCATGTATTGCTCTCTGACGACTATCTGATTCCTAAAGCTCGCGGGGTTGGTCACCGAGCATTAATGTCACCATACGCTTAAACTGTTGTATCCCGAATGGTGTTGTGTATGTTATGTCTGATTTCATTTGCCCTCCCCCCACACCGCTGTCCCTTCTCTGATGTTAACTAGGGGTGCCAATTGAGTAGACGGTAGAACTGCCTCCTGTTGGCATAGTGTTGGTGGAAATTCTTCAGGAAATGATACTTCATTATTATGGTAAACATAGCTATTAGCTTTATCTGCTAAATCATTCCAATCAATATCTCCATATCTACCTTCCCCCCATTTCCTTTGTTTTAAATCCAAAAGCATACATTACTCCTCTCTGTGTAGAAAGTTGGTCCTGCAGTCTTTGAATCTGCTTTAAACACTTTGCATGAGAGCCAGAGATTTCCTTCTTTCCTGTGCTGATCTCTAAATCACATTAATAATCGTCTTTAAACCACTGCACTGTTTCCGTAATCCTTCCGCTTTATCCTTCGCTAGTTTGGCTGCTTCCTCTAGCTTCCACTTTTCTTTGTCATTTCTAACAGTTCAACAGAACCTGATTCATATTCATCAAGTCTATCCCTCTGTCACCGTGTAAACCTTTCTCAAAATGTTCTCTACCTCGTTTTTAAGCATTTGTGTTCTCCTTCAAACCGGCCTCGTTCGGCTTCAGTTTTATGTTGTTACTCTATGATTTCTCGTTATAACCTACCTCGCTCGGCTTCTAGTTTATACTCACTTTCGTTCACTGATTCTAACCTGTGGTGTTCTTCCTTAGCATTTTTGTCCTAACTCTATCAAATACGGCTTGAGACAGCCAACTGCTACTGTTTTTTTTTTGTAATTGTTGAAACTTCCTGCTCGACAGCACGCTTTGGGCGATTTTCCACAAGACATCTCCGGTAGTTTTCCCTTCAGAGACAGAGTATGACAAACTCCTCATACTGCGTCAACTTCGTGGACACATGTTTCGAGATCTAACCACTCAAATGAAAATAAACAAATTCCTTCTAAAAAACAGAGTTTCCTATTTTACTGCATTATTCATACTTGGTTAGTAACCGCGAAGTGGCCCGCGGCAGATCATTGTGTATCTCACACACGTGGACCGAATCCAGTTTCCCGGTGAACAAAGAGGAGTTTCATACAGATCACACCGTTCACCCACCGAGACGCCAATTCTGTTACAAGTAGCACGCATTGTAATAAAGGTCTGTGAGGCAGTTAATCTCCATTTCCCAGCAAGTAACTTTTATTCAGTCATCAAAAAGCACGTGGTTTCAAAAAGTATCTCGCTTTGTGCACACTAATAGCATGCTTGACCCTCCATGAACAGTCAATGAAGAGAAAAGCTATTGCCTGGGAAGAGAGTCCACGATTCCAACCCTGCAGGCTCAAAGTTACCCGACCTTCAGGCGTCATCTTCGCACTTGTCATTGTACAGGCCTACATGTAATATTGTTCTAACCCGCTGTTGTGCACTAAAATCAAACCAGTTAAGTGAGGTAACCCAGACAGAGACTAACGAGATTGCAGATTGCGTCTTTTGTCGATCTGTCATTTTACTCCGTCGAGTACAACTACTCCTCCAAGAATGGTCTCAGATTTAGCAGATTATTACCTGAAGTTTTCTTGTGTCCACATTTAGTTGCTATGTTTACATTGTCCCAGAGACCGAATCAGTTCAGTTTCCACGCCCTTTACGTAACAAATATATACTTGTTATGTAATGTATTCAGATTTAGCTGGTCATTAGGTTAAAGTTTTCGTGACCACTTTAAAGTTTTGAATTGCTTATTTGCTTCTCAGGACGTGGATTTTAACGTTCCCTGCAAGGTGTGTATTACCTTTTTAAATTGAACCCCACTGATCCTCAACTGACTCAACGTCAAACGGTTCCTTTCAGTTTACCTTCTGAATACCGAGCAACATCTTCACAACTTTTACTTCATGAATTTCAGTTTATTGGCTTTGGCTTTTATTGATATACTCGGAAAAATAAAACTTGCAGTCTAACGATGTTATGATCAGTTGCTCCGAAAGGCACAATAACTTCCGTACTGATTTCAAATTTTGACAGTTCTCCCTTCCTGCCTCTTTACTAACATACTGGTTCAAAAAAGAACAATAATTCAATAACTCAATGAATTAGCTCCACTCTAATCCGTTAGTCACTGGGATTCACCACTCCCTACTCAATAGTTTGGAAATTAAAGTTTTCCATAACTCTAACATCATTTTCAAAACTTGTGTTTATAATATTGAGATGGCGAAGTAGTTCCCGTGGACTTTTGTCAGTGTGGAAACTTCGATAACCATGAAAGTATGAAGAAAATAAAACGTTGTGATAAAGATCTCAATGATTACCCATGGGACGACATAAGGCAAGGAATTTAAACGAAGCTAGAACAAAAATATGCTTAACTGAGAATTGGGCAGAATTGCGGCAGCAAGCTGAAGTAAAGAAGGACTGATTGGAAGAGCTATGATGCTCTCACTATTGTAGTACCCGTTTTGAAGAAGAGAAGCTGTCAAACCTAATGAGAGTGCAACATATTTGCCAGGAGAGTGGGTGCGAAAAAACATATAAATAATGCATTTGAATCAGTTTTAGAAGGAGTAATAAGGAGCAGTTTTCCATGTAGTGACGTGAGTAAAATCTCTACTGATTTCAATATATTTGAATATAATGCCGAAGTCATTATCAGAAAAGAAACGTAACACTTGCGATGTAACTAAGTGGCTAAAGCAGATAGCAAAGCGGCTGGGCCAGCATCTCTGTTCAGAGGAAAATAGGAGGTACATTAGTATCGAGCTAGCTATCCACTATAAGACTGGTATATGGAGCAATTTAAGATGGCGGGTTATATGGGCGGCAGGGATTAAGCGTAAACACATTATTGTGGGCCGAATGGCCCGCACTGTGCTCTATTATTCTATGTTCGATGGTATAATTCTTAGCTTCGGCATATTCCAGCACATCTGCTTTTTTATGATGTAGCACTCAATGCCGAACACCGCAGCAAAATACCATTAAGAGCTGCACTGCCCCTTTGCACTCTAGACTTATTTTATCCCCAAGGTGTCCGTACCCCGCCCCCTCTCGTCATCCTCCTGCTCTCAGTAACCTTACTGTAACTCTCCAAGGCCTCCCCGTGTCCCCTTCGAACTCTTCAAAGTCCATTGTTAAATTTCTACCTGGCTACGTTGTGACTTCCCGTCGCACTGCAAGATATTTTCTTCCTAAAACTTAAGTTTTATTCTTCCATCTTCTTGACAAGGTTTTCTATATCTCTTGTCAACCAAAGTTACATTACGCTACCACCCGCTCCCCGCATCAAGGAGAGAAATCACTGCCCCACCCCAATCAAGAGCTCTGTTAATAATCTCCACATCACTTTTACGCTTTTCCAGGAGTACATTACATCCCAGTTTACTTCCCCAAGTTCTTAGTTAGTAGCATCAGAATCTCTCCTCACCCCAATTAAATACATTACATACTATCTGCTCCTTCCGCGGTGTAATGTTATAATAATTGTTTAGAAATTATGCTCCATGGTTTTGAAATGCTGGCCCGCTGAGAAATCTGTCACATGATCCGTTTCATTTCCTATTACTAGACATAGGCTGGACCAGTGGCTGCTCAGTTTGTTGTTCCTTGACTTTTTTCCTGCACACAGTTGAGAGATTCTGTTGTCGTTAAATATATTAACCTGAGAACGTGCCAATGAGTATTAAAGAAGATTAATCGGCATGTGACAACAACTGTCTTTTATTTGCCACCAGTCCAAAATCACTTTCCGGAATTTCGTTCTTAGACGATGGGAGGCCTATATAGAAAACTCCCATGAGGAATATTCCCTTCCTACTTCTGTGGTGGACGCACAGAATCAGTAGACATTCTTTCCATGGCGTATTCTCTTTCTGCAGCTTTAATGCTATCATGCCATACCTGTGTTACTCTATTTGTCTCTTTACTCTATTTCACTCGTCTCTGTCCATTTTGAATCATCTGAACCTGGAAACGTTCAGGAAGCGGTTCATGTCCTTGTGATTGTTAAGTGTTTGTGATAATTTGGAGATTATTTCAACTAATACAACAAACATGCCAGATTATGAGCGTTTGCCTAGTTTTCTACCTTAACTATATGAAGAATGCAATCTTCCCTGCATATAGCGTTTGTAGGAAGTCCAGGCTCATGACTGTTAGAACTCTGGACATATTTTCCAATCCAAATTATATTAAAGAAATCTTCATTTGAAAAATATCCGTCTAAGAGTAATTGGACGTGACCGTTATCTACAGAGATGTCCATTTAATGTAAACACGTATTTCATTCCATTTTTCAGCTCTTTTCTGAATTTTCTCTGTGTCAGCGTATAGATACAAGTATTCGTGCACATACTCAGAATTTGGAACATGTACCCAAATTGTTGTAGTATATATACGGGGGAATTCATATATCTATCCTGGTAAAAGAAATTTTCCGCTTGCCATTTCAGGGAATGAACTACATAGGGCATCCAAAATAATATGAAATTAGCTGAGATAGCAAACAACAAAATCATCGACTTTCTACGAATTTCCGCCTCGGCATCTTTCTGATTATCGCTGCTGTTCAGAAGAGCTTTGCGAACTTGATTTGCCGCAATGATGTATCTTACTGTTAACCCATTGAACACTAGAATTAAGCCGATTGGTAGCAACGGTGCTAAAATACTATCCATCACTTCCAAACCTTTCCACACTGATGACGTAGCGTATTCATGTGAGAAGGCGCAACGCCACGGCATGTTGTCAATAATGACGTAAGGTTCAATGGCAAAGTAAAACGGAGCACTCCTCCCGCAGCTCAGTGTAACCACAGTCACCATAACCACCGTTGCTGTTCTCTCAGTGCAGTACCTTCCCGCGAGCTTTCGACAACATATTGCGATGAACCGATCGAAGGTAAAACTGACCGTAAACCAAACAGAACAGTCCATCGTGACACCTCTAAATACAAGTGTCAGAGCGCATACAGGAGTGATGAGCAGGGATCTGGAGTAAATGTAGATATTGTTGGTCTGTTCTACTAAAGCGACAACTATAACCACCATCAGATCCGCTGTTGCCATTCCAACTAGGTAACGGGTGATACATTTGGAGAGGCCACATCTTCCGCAAGATAGGATCACGATCGCCGTTAAATTAACTACAAGGATTAAAAAAATACTGTTAGTTGCTCCTGTTCGAATTGCTCTAATCTTACAATTTTAGGCAGCGTATCATTAGCTTGGAAGCGCAAAACAGAAATTCACACAGCATGGGCTGCGTTACTGAACTTCTGCTGGAGAGAATAATGGACTGGAATACCAAAGGGCTGACAATTTTCCGACAGCTTGGAACGTCGCACTGGTTTCGTCGACTCACTTATCTGTGACCGCACGATTGACCCCATTTTCCAGTATGAATGGCTGAACAGCAGAAGGGATTTTTGTTTGAGGTAACAAAGTGGAATGAGGAAGATATAAAGCATAAGTTCTCATTTACATTTTATCGAAGAACTGAGAGAAGTGTGGATAATAGACTTGACACGAGGAAATCTGCAGATGCTGGAAATTCAAACAACACAGACAAAATGCTGGTGGAACACAACAGGCTAGGCAGCATCTATAGAGAGAAGCACTGTCAAGTTCTGACGAAGGGTCACGGCCCGAAACGACGACAGTGTTTCTCCCTATAGCTGCTGCCTGACCTGCTGTGCTCCACCAGCATTTTGGGTAGAATAGACATGCCAGTCATTTGAATAAGCTGCTATGTTGTTGTTGGCTGCTGTCTATGTCGATAGAATCTCTGAACTCGAAAACGTATGTCAGCATCGCTACAGAAAGCCGAGCAAGGTGAAATTATGAAACAATGCCAATATCGTCACCAACATAATTGAGGAAAAAGAAATCACATCGATTAAAATACAGAAAATGAAAATTTAAAATATCAAATACTTAGAATGTCCATTCCAGAAATACGTTTCAGTCGAGGGTAGAACTTGTGCTATGTAGACGCCCGAGCAGTACAAAAGCAAAACGGCGGCACCGCACATATAGTGACCAGCTCTAGTACCTTACCAGAGACGCCAATCGCTACGAGTGCAGGATAGAAAACGCCCGCGATGTAGTAAATCGCTGGATATCCCATATTCCGTCAGAACCAACGTTTGTTTGTATGGAATGTTCCAACTGCTCACATGGACCGGTGATCGGTTTTACAGAGTTAAATACAAGTGAGAGCAATTCCACTGAGGCAATATGCGTGTTTACCACACCAGCCACATTAGTGACAAACAGCTGCACAAACACTATATTAAACTGCTATGCTCACTCGGTCACCGTACCGGGAAATGACTCCTCAGGGATAATTCAATCTCTATACTCTAAAACAAACTATGAATGGGAATCTTGAAACTTCTGGCGCAGCACATTCGCTTCTGAAATTGAGGGAAGGAGCTGAGACCCGCAGATGACATTTCTTTGTTAAAAAACAACATTCCTTCATTGTTTTCTTCCGTTGTTTTCCGTCTTTTCGGGTGGTTTGAGTGAAGCAAGTCACTGTAACCGCAGGTGGTATATACCACAATAAAATACATTCTACTTATATTCCTCGAAACATGAAAAGATCCACACCGATATTCCAAGGAATTGTCAAAAAAAAGAGCCCGTGTCTTCACGATATTTAGCGGCGTTTGTGGACATTGCTTTCAGCACTCACACAAACAGTTCAGCGCGAGACCCTGACCTCTCCCAGTTTATGACTTGATCACTCTATATCTTTGATGTGCCGTGCAATCTATTTAACTATAAAGAAATTAATTAACCTGTCACAATGTTAACTACACTTCGCCATCCATTCTCTGTTTGAACAAAAGTAGCCATTAGAATCTATTGGAATGCTCCGAGGCTTTTCTGTTATTTGACACGAAGTTGCTGTTTAATTCATTTTTTTTCCGATTTCTTTTAAAGCATCTCACCTTCCTATCGTTAATAGTCTGAATGTATTGAAAATCACCAAAACCAGTCGCACCTTGGCTTCCACGTCTCATTGAGGCAGATCAGTCTGAAGCTGAATGGACCAACTCTGCTTTTTGCCGAAGTAGTCACAAACTGAATTGTTGATTCTTTGACTGTAACTAGTGTGCTGCTGAGACAAGGTGAATGCACGCAGTTTCCCCCATCACCTGAGAGAATTATGTATCTAGAGTTCATCTGGCTGCAGTGAACGATGAAACGTACAAGGGATGTATGTGCTAAACCTTATTCACTCAGAGGTTCGAGCGGGTGTGGAAGGAGCCTTTTGCGAATGTGGTAGATTAATTTCTGTACGGTTGCAGTTTTATTCAAGTGGCTAATGAAAAGAAGTAGAACGAAGAACAGTTTTGGACGGGGTGTATTCTTTCCAGAGCAGTGTTCCAGATGCTCCGATCATGATTCCTGTCACTGGAGTTGCTGCCTGGCCGAGCACTACACACGGCATTGCCGAGTGAAGTATTGTTACAAATCAACAACAATGAATATGTAATTGAGACAGATTGTTTTAAAAAACAAATAAAACATTTATTAAACACAGTTAAAAAAAAACAAAAGTAAACAAACGACTAAATTAACCGGAGGTCGGCTGCAATACTGCAGCTCGAACTGTTCTAAAAGCGAGAATGCGGAAACAGTTATTAGAAGTAGTAATGCGAAAGTCCAAAGTTTTACCCAGTCGCTTAGGAGAGACATTTATTCCTGCACTTAAATCCTTTCCACGATGTTACTACTGATTCCAGCAGTACTCCACGGAGAACACTGGCAGTATTACAACGAAACTTCCGGCAATAGCTTTTGAGACGTAAAATAGAAATTAAATCTCCACTTTTAAACGAAAATGCGTCATCATATCAGAATACGGAGCAGCATGGAGTCAGCAGCGAATTCAGCCACGAACTGCCCACGTCATAGGGTGGGGTTCTCCTTTTGCAACCGGTTGAAAAAAAAACACTGTCGCATGACCTCTCACTGTCGGGAAAATTACTTCACTCCACCATGACAAGACCATTACCTCATGTCCAGTATAGCTTCAATTTTATCACCATCACGTGACAGGTACAAGATTACCCACGGGTACAGAACACCTCCCTCCAAAAATAAATTGGTCTGTCAAGAACATAATTTTAACAATTAACTATTTGCAAAAAAAATGATAACATACACTGTATACATAGTCTTGTCATACATCAACTTACAAATTATTACATAGGAGTGTTACAAATGTTAAAACATCACTCCATATAAAATTACATTGCACATTCAACATCGAGATAGACAATCAGCAATCACATTATCTTTACCTTTAACATGAGTTACCAAAATATTGTACTACTTTAACATCAAGTTCCGATTTAATAACCTTCACTTTTTGGTTTTCATCATACACAGAAGCAATAACGGATTATGATTAGTGTAAACGATAAGTGCTTTTTATGTTGAACCAACATATTCGTCAAAATGTTCTAAAGCTGAAACTAGAAGTAACAATTGCTTATCTATTGTCGAATAGTTTCTTTGATACTTATTAAATTTCTTAGAAGTGTAAGCTACTGGATGATCACCTTCATCACCCTCATTCCTTTGCATTATTACTGCTCCTGCAGCCTCATCGCTATCATTTACAGCTAATGAAAAAGGTTTTTCGAAGTCAGGTGCCCGGAGCACAGGTTGATGACATATCATAGTTTTCAACTTTTCAAATGCTCCTTCACAAGGCACTGTTCATACAAACTTCTCATTCTTCTTCAAGAGGTTAGTTAATGGAAGGACAACATTAGCAAAATTCTTACAAAATTTTCGGTAATAACCTACCATTCCCAAGAATCTCCTTCGTGTTTTGTTTTTCCTCGTTGGAGTTGGAATCTCTAAAATTGCCCGAACTTTTGCCTGAACAGGAGCTACCATACATTGACCCACAATATAACGAAGGGAAGTCTCAGTGGCATGTCCGAATTCTCTTTTAGCTAAATTAATAGTTAAGTTAGCTTTTGAAAGACTTTCCAACAATTTCTCCACCGCAATAATGTGTGCCTTCCAAGTTCAATTTCCTGTCACTCAATAGTCAATATAAGTCAAAATGTTCTAAAGCTGAAACAAGAGGTAACAATTCCTTCTCTATTGTCTCAGTATTCACTAAGGAGAAGGATATCGAATTATGTAAGGTGTGGGAAATAGGTAAGGAAGTTATGGAACCTATGACAATTAAAGAGGTGGAAGTACTGGCGCTTTTAAGAAATTTAAAAGTGGATAAATCTCCGGATCCTGACAGGATATTCCCCAGGACCTTGAGGGAAGTTTGTGTAGAGATAGCAGGAGCTCTGACGGAGATCTTTCAGTTGTCATTAGAAACGGGAATTGTGCTGGAGGATTGGCGCATTGCTCATGTGGTTCCATTGTTTCAAAAGGGATCTAGAACTAAGCCTGGCAATTATAGACCTGTCAATTTGACATCAGTGGTGGGTAAATTAATGGAAAGTATTCTCAGAGATAGTATTTATAATTATCTGAATAGACAGGATCTGATTAGGAGTAGCCAGCATGGATTTGTGCGAGGAAGGTCATGTTTGACAAACCTTATTGAATTTTTTGAAGATGTTACGAGAAATGTTGACGAGGGTAAGGCAGTGGATGTAGTCTATAAAGACTTCAGCAAGGCCTTTGACAAAGTTACACATGGAAGGTTAGTTAAGAAGGTTCAGTCGTTAGGTATTACTGCTGGCGTAATAAAATGGATTCAACAGTGGCTGGATGGAGGTGCCAGAGAGTAGTGGTGGATAATTGTTTATCGGGATGGAGGCCGGTGACTAGCGCGGTGCCTCAGGGATCTGCCCAATGTTGTTTGTAATATACATAAATGATCTGGATGAAGGGATGGTAAATTGGATTAGTAAGTACGCCGATGATACTAAGGTAGGAAGTGTTGTCGATAATGAGGTGGGTTTTCAAAGCTTGCAGGGAGATTTATGCCGGTTAGAAGAATGGGCTGAACGATGGCAGATGGAGTTTAATGCTGATAAGTGTGAGGTTCTACATTTTGGCAGGAATAATCCAAATAGAACATACAGGGTAAATGGTAGGGCATTGAGGAATGCAGAGGAACAGAGAGATCTAGGAATAACAGTGCATAGTTCCCTGAAGGTGGAGTCTAATGCAGATAGGGTGGTGAAGAGGGCTTTTCGAACGCTGGCCTTTATAAATCAGAGCATTGTGTAAAGAAGTTGGGATGTAATGATAAAATTGTACATTTGTAATGCCAAATTTGGAATATTGTGTACAGTTCTGGCCACCGAATTATAGGAAAGATATCGATAAATTAGAGCGAGTGCAGAGACGATTTACTAGGATGTTACCTGGGTTTCAGCATCTGTTACAGAGAAAGGTTAAACAAGTTAGGTCTCTATTCATTCGAGGGTAGAAGGTTGAGGGGGGATTTGATCGAGGTATTTAAAATTTTGAGAGGGATAGATAGTGTTTACGTGAACAGGCTGTTTCCATTGAGAGTAGGGGAGATTCAAACGAGAGGATATGATTTGAGAGTTAGGGGGCAGAAGTTTAAGGGAAACACGAGGGGGTATTTCTTTACTCAGAGAGTGATAGCTGTGTGGAATGAGCTTCCTGTGGAAGTAGTAGAGGCCAGTTCAGTTGTGTCATTTAAGGTAAAATTGGACAGGTATTTTGACAGGAAAGGAGTGGAGGGTTATGGGCTGAGTGCGGGTAGGTGGGACTAGGTGAGATTAAGAGTTCGGCACGGACTAGGAGGGCCGTGATGGCCGGTTTTCGTGCTGTGATTGTTATATGGTTATAAGCATCTGTATCTTTCAGTCCCCGAATCACAAAGTTAATCATCCTCTGGAAAGTACCTGGGGCATTCTTCATCCCAAATAGACGAACATTATAAACATATAATCCAGATGGAGTTACCTTTATCTCTCTACCTTCATCCGTTAAAGGAATACACCAAGATCCTTTGAATAAATCAATCTTTGTAGGAACGTTGCTTTTCCCAATTTATCTAGACAATGATCTACTCTAGGAATTGGATATGCATCTGTTTTCGTTACAGCATCCACCTTCCTATGGTCCGTACAAAACTAATACTACCGCCTGGTTTTTGCACTATAACACAAGGTGAACTCCAATTCGAGTTAGAAGGTCGAATAATATTAGTCTCCAGCATATATTTATTTTCTTTCTCAGCAAGTTCATATTTTCCATGTTCGTTCCATACAGTTGTTGTTTAATGGGTTTGGCATCTCCAACATCTACATCATGTGAAGCTATGATAGTTCTTCTAGGATCATCTGGAAACAAATCCTTAAACTTAATAACTAATTGTTTCATTTGCTGCTTCTGCTCTGGCTGTAAACGTGCTAATTTCTCCTCAATATCTTTCAGAATGGTTGAGTTTGGTAACCTGACAGAAACAACGTTGGGTTTAGAATGGAATTCAGATGAATCATCTATTAAATCCCTAGTGCGATCAGACTCATTATTATTGGCCGCAACACTCATAGTAGCAGACTGTTCCTCAAATACGGCTTTATCATATTTATATGGCAAAGTTGTTTCGGCCTTCTACGATCTGGAGTTGTTTTCAAGTCATCCACATCATTGATTTGAGACACAATTTCATAAGGACCATGGAATCTAGCTTCTAAAGGATTCTCTTGCACTGGGAAAGGAACCAGCACCCTATCTCCAGGTTTAAATGTTCTATACCAGCTTCTTTATCGTACCAGGTTTTCATTTTCTCCTGAGCCAATTATAATTTTTCCCGAGCTAAGCTGCAAGCTTTATGTAATCTGTTTTTAAATTTCAAAACATAGTCTAACAAATTAATGTGTACCTCTTTATTAATCCATTGTTCTTTTAATAAGGCCAAATGTCCTCTAACTCTAAGCCAAAATGCAAGTTCAAATGGACTGAAACCTAATGATTCTTGTACCGATTCCCTTACTTCAAATAGAAGTAAGTATATACCAGCATCCCAATCACTTTGATTTTCCACACAATAAGCCTTAATCATATTCTTGATGGTAGCATAAAACCTCTCCGAGGTACCTTGCGATTCTGGATGGAATGCAGATGCAGTGATTTGCTTAGCTCCCAATTTATAATCTATCCGTTGAAACAATCCAGACATAAAGTTACTGCCTTGATCAGATTGTAACGTCTTAGGCCAACCCAAAATAATTAAATAATTTTGCAAGAGCCTTTGTTATAGTTTTAGCTGCTATATTCCTAAGGGGTACATTCTCTGGAAACCGAGACGCAGTGCATATGATAGTCAGCAAGTACTGAGATCCAGTTTTTGTTTTTCGTAATGGACCTACACGATATAAAATAATTTTAGAAGATGGTTCACTGAACGCTGGAGTAGGTTGTAATGGAGCCAATTTGTAATTTGATTTGGGTTACCCGCAATCTGACATCTATGGCACGTTCGACAATACTTCGCCACATCTTTTCTTAAACCATGTCAATAAAAATGTTTTAAAATTTTGTCCACAGTTTTCCTTACCCTTGGTGTCCATGTAAGGGCACTCTCTTAGCTAAAGTTAAAATCTCTTCACCACTTGCTGGAATTGTAGTTGGTCTCCACTTCCTCATCAACACTCCTTTTTCAAAATAATATCCTACTGGCACCTTCTCAATTTCGCAATCTGGTAGAGTTTGTACTTTTAATTTTATAATCTCAGTTTCTCTGCTCCGCTATGCTATCATCTCCTTCCGAGACAGAGACAAATCTTCATAGTCAGACTTACTCAAAGTATCTTGTTCAAACAATGTTGGTAAGAAAGTTTCTGACACATCCACAAAACTCGAATCCTGAGATTAACAGTCATGAGTAACAACCTCATTCTGCACATCAATCTTTTTAGCCATAGCTCGAGGTACAACACAGGAGGAATCTGTGTTTGAATTCATCCGTGGTTCCTCTGACTCTATTGTCGAATGCACTTCAGGAAAAAAAAACTTGTCCACCTGCCAAGTCATTACCTGACTATGAAGAATTATCATTCAAGGGTAAGCTAGGCTGTAGTCCTACTTTAACAAGTCCTGTAATTAACCCTGACTTTAAATTCACTTTATGCAAAAGTACAGGCATAAGGGCACTCCCAACGCGTCGATAATAATTCACCTCAACAGTATCAGACTCATCGTTACACTTTAACTCACTGTCTAACATCAGTGATTGAGAAGCTCCATTATCCCTAAGGATTTTTATTAGCACCGGAGTAGATCCTTCATTCAAGGATACAAATCCCTCTGTTAAAAAATGATCATATCCCTTCCTAACTTGGTCAGACTCTACCAAAATTTCATTTCACCTGTGAATTTACAGGTGCTTCAGTAACGTGCACACAAGCATCTGGGACTGCTTCATATTATTTCTTTTTCAATCGGAAACAATTAGCTGTTACATGACAAGGTTTCTTACAATAATTACAAATGGGACCAAACTCTCTTTCCTTCACAGGCTTTACTTCCACCTTACCTCTGTCACTAACTTCTGATTTAATTTCCGGGTTATCTTGAATCTCTGTTCTATTTTTCTTTGTAAATGTCCTGCCCTGAGGAAATTTATTATTTTGGATTAATGCATACTCATCAGCTAATTTAGGACATTCCTGCAATGTAGCGAATTCTCTCTGATTTAAGTATGTCCTTACTTCATTAGGAATGCTCCTTTAAAATTCTTCCATTAAAGTCAGCTTCTTCAATTTATTATCATTCCTATTTACACTTTTAGAGGAAACCCAGCTCTCTAAACACACAGCTTTATCATAGGCAAGTTCCACATAATTTTTGTCCACAAATTCCTGAATCTTTCTCTATACGCTTCTGGGACTAACTCGTACGCCTTCAATATGTGCAGATTCACAGTAGCATAATCAAGTGCTTGCTCAGCAGTTAAACCTGTAAAAACCTGTTGTGCTTTGCCCTTAATTACATTCTGTATCAACATTGACCATTTCTCTTTCGGCCACCCTGAAATCAGAGCAATTGTTTCAAAATGTTGAAAATATTTTCCTACTTCTGTTTCACTAAATGGAGGGACCAAATTAATTTCTTGACTAACTAGAAACGTTTTTCTAGAACCAGGGAACTGACTCTCAGACTTTAATTCCGCGTTCTTAACTTCAAATTCCCTCTGTTTATTCACAGCTTCTAACCTACGTAATCCCAAATTAGCTTCCAACTGTTTCTTTTTATTTCCAGCTTCTAATCGACTTAGTCCCATGTTAGCTTGCATTTCCTTCTGCTTTAATTCAGCTTCTATTTTAAACTTTTCTAAAGCTACCTGTTCCAAATCTAATTTAATCTCTGCTTTACTCTCAGGAAACCGATCTAAAACCGATACATCAAACACACTCAACTCTCTACAGTGTTCCGTGATTTTTCTCTGAATTACAGGCTTTGCTGTATCTTTCAAAATACCTTTAAGTTCCAACCTGCTAGCAATCTCAACTACCAATTTTTTTTTCGTTTTCGCTAATAACTCTGCGCCTGGCGATTCCAGGAAGTCATCAATATTCATTGTTGCCGAATACCACTCACAAGCCAATCAAACAAAAGATTCGAGTATTCCCTTTTCCAAAACTACGATCAAAAATTAAACAAGCATTTAAACTCAAAAATGGCTCATTCCACGAGCCCCCAAATGTTATGATTTGGGGGCTCGTGAGGCAGATTTTTTTATAACAAATAAAACATTTATTAAACACTGCTAAAAAAGGCCAAAAGTAAACTAGCGACTAATTTAACCAGAAGTCAGCTGCAATACGACAGCTCGAACAGTTCTTAAAGCGAGAAATGCGAACTCGGTTCTTTAAAGTAGTATTGCAAAAAGAAGTCCAAAATGATTTACAGTCAGTTAAAGGAGATACTTTCCTTGAAATAATTGTTCTCTTTCGCGGCGTTACTGCGGATCGCAATCGATTTATGCTTTCATCAAAGGATTTACGATGAAGAAAGTGAAACGGCTTAAAGACACTGCCCTTTCCTTGGCGAAACTCTGCATCCGACTCTTTCTGCTCTTTTCAGGAAGCCGGTGTTAACACGGACACATGTTCCTAAATCCTCGTGCGAAGATTAAATACTTCCCGAACTTCGAAGAATCTTTACTGTCCGGCTAGATTTTAACTGGTAGTGTTGTAGCAAAACTGCCGGCAATAATCTTTGACTTAAGACAGAAAGTAAAACTCCACTTTTAAACGAAACTGCGTTGGGAACAATTACGTCGAAATAACATCGAAATACGCAGCGAAACGGGAGTGTCTGGCGAATTCAACCACGGTCTGCCCCCCTCCCCACCCCCCCCCATACACACACACACACACACACACACACACACACACACACACACACACACACACACACACACACACACACACACACACACACACACACACACACAGGGAAGGATCCAGCTTTTATACCCTGTTGAAACAAAAACATTAACATGGCCTCTCACTGTCGGGAAAATGACGTCACTGCACCATCACAAGACAATTACCTCATGTCCAGCATAGCCTCAGTCACATCATGATCACGTCACAGTTACAAGATACCCACGAATACGTAACAAGAGGAAGAACGAAACTCTGGAAGGTTAGAAAGCAAGGATCAGACATGGCTTCAAATGAACATGTTAGCTAGGGAAGAACTGAAGAATGGAAGTAGGGGAACTGGAAACGTCTACAGAATGTATTCTGTAGGAGGAAGTTAAAACCCAAGATTTTCTACATGTAGAGGAAGAAATGACTGGACTGAGGTTATCACTGGTCAGGGATAGGAAGTGAAACATCTGCCTGGATTTGGAGCACGTTGGGCAGGTGAAGATTTCAATTTAATATTCACCGGTGGGGGGATCTTGAGGTTTGTGAGAAGAACGTTACATTAGCTTGTTGTGTGACATGTCGATGTTAAAATAAGTCGATATGCTGGAAAAAAAAAACATGAGGCAGATAAGTTACTTTGTGTCGTCTGAATATGCCCCAGGTTTCAGTGGAAAGTGGGGAAAGAGATTGCTGTACCCTTGGCAACGTGGGTTCTTTGTCAAAGGCTTTACGAAAGTGCACATCAACAACAACCGTAGTTCTACCTTCGTCAACCACACATGTCACATCATCAGAAAAATCAAATGAAGTTTATAAGACATGACGTATCCCGCACAAGCATGCTGGTTTTCTCTTAGTCCATGGTTTTCCAAATACTCAGAAATCCTATCTATAACATCCAAGAATGGCTGGCTCCCTTCTCGAAACATGTATTATCATTAGGTTCTCATCAGTCCTCTAGGATCTTGGCTGTAGCTAAGGAGGACAAACATATATCTGAAAACACCCATCAATCTCTTTACTTGCCTTTCTAAATAACCCGGGGAATCAGGACCTGGGACCTATTAAACTTAATGTTATGTAAGAGATACAACACTACGTTCAGTTCTAAATGCCCTTGCACCTTAGTACTATCAACACTGATGTCCTCGTTTGCCACATCCTTCCTGTTAAATACTGATGTAAAATGCTCATTAATGACATTATCGATAACGTTTACATCCAAGGAAATTTCTCTTCACACCTTTTAATCATTGATGGATTCCACACTCACCCTGGTTCTCCTCTTCCTACTGGTCTCTGTACAGATTGCCTTGGGATTTTCCTTAATTCTACCCGCTAAGGGCTTTTCATTGCCCCTTCTGGCTTTCCTGATTTCCTTTTTGACATCTTTCCGGCATCTTTGCAATCCCTCATGGTTCAGTTTGATTCTACCTTTCCAGTTTTTACATACTTCTGCTTTTCTTTCTTAACTGCATTCATGAGCTCCCTCAACACCCACGGTTTACTTACCTTGCGTGTCCTTCCTTCTGATGAGAACATGCCTGTTCTGTAACTCTGTGCAAATGGTCTTTAAAAACCCTCCATATGTCAAGTGTGGGTTTGCCCCAAAATAGTCTTTCCCAATTAACAATCCCGCTATAAACACTGCATTCTGCCTTCCAATTCGTCCTTCCGAAGTGAATCACTTCGTCCCTTTCCTAGTTGAACGTCATCTGCCACTTGTCAGCCGAGTTCTGCATTCTGTCCATGTCGTGTTGTAATCTCCGACAGATTTCTATGTTATCTATAATTCCACCAAACTGCACATGATTTCAAATACAATAACCAACGTTTCTGCTTTCTCGTCCAAATCGCTTAGAAAGCCACAAATAGTGTTTGGTCTCACAACAGATCTTTGTACGACACTGCTGGTGACCAGCTTCCAGGGAGAAAATGATCTATGCACAACTTCCCTCTCCCTTCCGTAGGTGTCATTTCTGAACTCACTTGCCAAATTTCAATGGATAACATGGTTACTGACTTTCCGACGTTCAGACGGTCCGAAAGGTCATACCATGGTTAACCGCATCAAATTCCTTATTGAAATCCATTTATAATATATAAACATAGGATATCATCAATGTGCTTGTTCACATTGTCACAACATTAAGCCAGCCTCGTGAGACAGGACCTGCCCCTCACAGAACCACACTGACTCCCCACAATCAGTTTATGTTTCTCCACATTCTGGTAAATCCTGATTATAATCATCCAATAGTTTGCCGACCACTAACGTAAGGCAAACTGGCCTATAGCTTTTAGAGTTATTCCCACTCCCTTTACTGAACAAAGGAAAAATATTTTCCACGCTCCTGTCCACTGAAATGACTTCTGCGTCCAGCGATAACGCAAAGATCATCGCCCAGGGCATAGCAATCTCTCCCCCACCCCACCCCCGCTTGGCGCCATGGCCTGAAGGATATCCCGACCACACAAGTGGATTTATTTGTCCCAATGATTTTCAAAAGTTCCAGCACATCATCTCTCGTATCCTATATACGTTTTCGCACATCAGCCCGTTCAAAGCTGTGCTCAGAAACGTCAATACCTCCCTCACTGGTGAATAGAGAAATAAAATCTTGATTAAGGATTCATCCGACTTTCCCTGCCTTTAGGAGCATGTTTCTTAGTGTCTTCCTGACCGGTCCTACCGTCACTTCAGTCATCTGCTTCTTCACATGCATCTACTATGTCCTGTGATTTTCCTTAATCCCACTGTATACTCTCTGCAGTCGTTTCTAGTTTTCCTTATTTCATTCTTCCCTTCGTCCCTGGCGTCCTATAATTCCACAGCCAAATCTGACCCTTGAATTCTAAACCTCAAGTAAGTTTCTTTCTTCTTCCTGACTAGATGTTCCACAACTCCGGTGAACCATGTTTCCTTCATTAACATCCTTTCCCTGTTTCAGTCGAACAAACCTATCCAGAACCCTAGGCAAGTGCTGCATGAAATACCTCCACATTTCCGTTGTGCATTTTCCAGGACGCATCCGTTCCCGATTTCATCTCAGAGAGGAGACAGGGAGGCTAGCTGTTTCCAATCCGGGTCCTCGCCAGGACAGTCCAACTCTCGTCCCATCCGGGGACGCAAGGGGCGCCTCAGAGGGTAGGGATGGAGATCCCTGCTGAGCGTTGGTGAACAGTAAGGGAGGGTGTCACGGAGATGAGGGTGTTCTGCTGAGGTCAAGGATAGGGAAAAGAGTGTTCACAAAAACGGAAAGGGGTGGATGTTTCCGAGGATCTTTCCAATGGTGCCTGAGCAAGACAAGGATGTTCTCGGTTTAAGAACGCCGCCTAAAGCCTCACGATAGTTAAGATTTTTGTTTGATTCACTATGCCTCACACTCCCTCATTTCAGCCTCTCTCTCTCTCACTCTCTCAGCCCCCAGTCACCCTATCTATCTCCCCCAATCTCTTGCTCTGCCGGCTGTCTCTAACCGTCTCGGCCCCACCCCGGCCAGGCGCTCTCATAGTATCTCTCTCCTCCTAGACAGTCTCCCGCGTCTATCTCCACCGCTGATGTCCTTCCCCAACTGTCTCTGCAAACAAGCCCCCATCTCTGTCCCTAATACCTTCCATCTCGTTTACTCTCTCTCTCTCCTCTCTCCGACTCTCTACCGTCCCAGTCCCTCTCATCACACAGAACTCTATCCTTCCAGGTTATCTCTTCACATTCCAATATTTCTCCTCATAAGAACATAAAGAAAAGGGAGCAGTATGCCATTTGACCGGGCGAGACTGCTCCGCTATTCAGTAAGATCATGGCTGAACTGACCACGGACACATCTCCACTCACCTGCGTTTTCCAAATAACTCTTAATCTGCCTATTATGCAAAAATCTATTCAACCCTGTTTTAAATATATTTAATGCGATAGTCTCCATAGCTGACAGCTTAATTGGACATAGAATTCCACAGAATCACCACTCTTTGTAAAAGGCAGTACCACCTCACCTCAGTCCAAAATTTACTCTCCCTAGACTTGAGGCGGTCTGCTACTTCTAATGTCAGCTTCCAGTGGAAATTTCAACTTCTTGACTCTATCTTATCTGCCCTTTCATAAGTTTATATGTTTCTTTAAGATCTCCTCTCATCTTTCTGATTTCCCGCGTGTACAAGTGACTCAAGGACTGTCCCCCTTTGGCACCCTGCTCTGCAATGATTGCCAACAACAGAAACATCCATGTATCTAATGTCTCTGTTTTCTATAGGTTAACCAGTTCTTAATCATCACCCGGAACTCTATGCATCCTTATCTCATGGATAAGTCTTTTATGTGCCACCTTAGCGAACGCCTTCTGGAAATCCATATGAATAATGGCCATTTGTTTCCCTCTATCCACTCCAAATAACGTCAGTCTCCTCAAGAAATCCTGCCCGAAAATTCTCAGCAAACTGCCACTCATCCGGCCTCCCCTGCCTGGGGATGGGTAATATTAGAGTATTGCAAGGGCTTTGAGTTAATCCTGCAATGGCATCACTATGGCAGGTTTAACGCTGAAGTCGTTTTGGGACGGGCGAGATTGTCTGATGGACAGTAGTCTAACATTTCATTTAATAGTGAGTTGATGGGGAGCTACGGATTTCACTAATTCTCCATGATTAGGGACTATATAGAATTCCTAGTCGGTATGTAGTGGAGTTACTACTGTTACCCCTGTACTTGGTCCATAATAGGTCACCCCTTGAGTTATGTAGTTTTCTCTATTCCAATACACTTCTCACAATAGTTCCCAATTATTTAGATTTAACAGAAGTTTTTGCTGCCAGTGGGATATGGAACAGTGAATGTGTGCACTGGAGAAGAGTTCCTCCGTTTTCTATTTGAGCCGAAACTCAGCTGCTATTCCCTCAGGGCCAGAATGACGCTGTCCGATAAAAATATTAGCCCGTTCTTATCTTCATGATGATTTGCTCAGTTTCTGTAACTGTCATGGAGATCTGGAAACCTGAATACCGTAGCGCAATGGAGTGCAGTTCCTCGATTACAAATTTAGATCAGATTATCCAGGAATCTCCCCTCGGTTATGTCGACTTCTATTTGCTGGCACGACCAGTCTCCCCAGGCATTTCACCTATTTTGCCAGCTGTAGAGAGTCGCTGGACTTTCTGGTTTTTCGATTTTACTCAGCATTTAGTGACAAGCTGAAATAAGCTTTTCTAAGGGGTTATCAAGATACAATTCTTCGGAGGTACAACAAATAATGACATTTAGTTGACAGAGAATTTAATTGGCGTCGAAGCAATTACCAAGTCGTTTTTTTTTTTCTATAACAGGTTTCATTAATCAGAAATTTCCCTATTCCGATTACAACCGATAAGGACAGTGGTTCTTTAGTAGGGACATTGTATATGCCTAATTCCTAATACTTCTATTGCCTTTTGCTAGTGCCACTTCACGATATTCAGTTTAAAAGATTGTGCTGCCTCTGGGCTGAGATTATAACTGTCTGCACTTCCAGTGGGTTGTTTCCTGCGAGGGAAATCACTGCGCTAGGTTCCCTAATATGTTTCAACGCGCAATAAACTCAGTAATAGACTCCAACTTCTGTTGTTGGCATTTAGTTACTTCTCCAAAGTCTCTGTGTTGCCAGGATCCTGCGAGAATGCCATATTTTGATCCGATCAACCAATCATTCGTTCCTTCAGAAGGACTCCAATTACTATCCCTTCTTTCCCCAATGAAGGGCCCAGAGCACTTGTGGCGCCTGAGGCGTAGAGGGAAATACTTTTCGAACAACTGGCCAGGAAATTCCAAAGGCGACCATGAACAATGCCTGGAAATCCCTAGGTAATGGTTTAAAACTCTGGCAAGCCTAGAACAACGAATTATGGAAGGCTAATGGCTTGCTTCGCCAATCAGATTGCGTACCGGTGCCGGGTTCCAGAGTTTAAGTATCAGGACATCCCATCCTATTATGCAAGGAGCCTGGACTCTGCATCAGTCCCTCCTCAGCTGCAGCTGTTGTTTCCGCTGCTCCAGACGGACACAATGCCGCGACACCCCAAACAACTCAGCAGACATTTCTATTATTCCATATCATCTGGATTCCAAATGGGGGAGGGGTTTGTGGTTTGCTATTGTAGGAAGATTCCGGCGACTGAGGAATGGTGGCACCTCGGCCTTCTCCGGGATTTTTTCTTTATTTTTCTAAGTTTAACATTTTGAGGCTGCTGTCGTTTAACCACCTCTTCCCATTTGATAAACATCACATACCCTAAATCATAGTTAGAGGCTCCACCCCTAGCTTGAGTTTCATCTTGCCAGTTATTAATCTTTTTAGGCAATAGGATCCGCTGCAAAGCTAATCCCCAGAACTCCATCCAGAGAGATTACAAGACACAGTTGCAGAGTACCTGCTATCTACCATTTCCAAACAGACCCTGTCCGCGTGGGCCGCGGTGGTAGCCAACGTGTCCCCTGAGAGTTATCTCATTTGTTCAATATCGAATTTCTTTCGCATTAGGGTCAGAGCATCGGTGGTTCTGGATTGAAGAAATGATTCTTTGTCGTTACTCATTTTCTTCCGCCAGTTACTGTTGAGTTAATCCTTTAACAACACAACTTCCAAGTTTCCTTATTGGTAACTCTAATAAGTGATATTCATAATTTATTTACAATTCCTTCACCCCAGTGTTCGGCCAACCATCTATCTCTCGTCCCTTTTGTTCTAAATTGTTATAATTGTTCTCACCCGAACCCCTCGTGGCTCTACTCCCGTCTTGTTTCTACACTCGAATACACCGGAGGTGTGGTTTTTCACCGGCTGGTATGAAACAGATCCGGCACCTGCATACAGTCTCGCCAACCCCTCTTCCTCGATCGAGTCTTAAGCATGAGTTCACCCTCGTCCGGTCTTGACTTCTAACTTTCAAGCAAGTCTCACGAAAGGGCTCTCTCGGAATAGAGTATCACAGGGATCCCACGTTTGTCACCAATTTTCTGTCGTACAATTTATCTTGCTGTGCCCTATTTTACTGTAAGATACTGCCCCGTTATCAAACAGAAATAAAACACGGACTTCGGTTTACGGAAAGACGTTTCAAGCCCCTGTCAATGTCATGTTAGATCTTAGATTTATACAGTAAATTTTGGGCAATAGCCAACAGCTAAACGTACTTGATCAGCGATTTCCAGAAGCACTTGCTTGGTATAGCCAGTCGAGAAATGTTTCCAACTCCACACAAAATTAACACCGCACGTCCACATTCATTTCCCATATTAGCCAGACAGACTCTGACAACGGTTAACAATCCGTCACTTCTGGCCTGAGACTGAAAAGGCTGCACGTTACTTTGTGTCTGTGTGGAACGTCAGCATTATTGGGATAACTCATTATTAGCATGACCAGTGGTTAGCTTGCACAGGCAAGACAGACTATCTTTTATCCTGTGACCTTTATGATCTAAAACTTGGGCAAGACATAGCTAGTCAAGCTTCAAAACTAAATTTAATTCAAAACGTAATTTTCCTCCTCGCTGGAAGAGAAGGGCGGTTAGGATTAGATGAGGAAATTATTTTTTTTTTCGAAAGGAGGGGTGAGAGTGATGATATATTTGGCGGATGAATGGGCATACGGTGGGAAATATTAATCGAAGTCTTGAGGGAGGACAGAAAATATCTGTAATAATGGTGTATTCATCGTTATACAGAGGGAGGAGATATTAATTAGAGTGTGGAGGGAGGACAGAATAGGTTCAAAATAATGGTGTCGTAGTGATTGTGTAGAGAGAGGGGTAGTTTGTTTTAGACTGGGGATATTAATGTTTTAATAGACGAAGGGATACGACAGATACGCAAATAGTGTGATATTGGACGGGTGACTCAGTTCTGTTCCTTAGCAGGTGAAGCTACATCTTGGGCAATGAGTAAACATTTCCGGCTGGAGCCCTTCATGGGGGCTGGAAAGAGATTGGAGAAGGAGCCAGGAAAAGGAAGATGACGTAGGAGGAGCAGGTGTTTGGAGCAGTTGTTGTGGTAAGGGGATGAAATAAGAGGTTGGTAGTTGATTAGGCTGAAGAAGAAGGAATATGCTTGGATCCCTTGACAAAGTTTGAAGGAACCCCGGTCAGAAAAGCAGTTGCAGAATTTGAAAGAAGCGAGCCAAGTGGGCCCTGTGACACTGTAGCCAGCGGGGGGTAATGGGGAGTCGAAGCCATGAAAAATGGGAAATAAATTTCCGTTGAATTTTGTCCGTAGACAGAGAAGGAGGGAGTGGAACTTGGCTTTATGTCCATAGTGTCCGAACATTGGTGACCTGTAACGCGGTATTTAACCTAGATGTGAAAATTGATCATGGGAGACAGTAAAGAGGGAGTGTGCAGGCAGGTCAGGAAAACAGGTCAGACGTCAGAGTGCAGTAATAAGCATGGTGGGGGGGGGCGGTGTAGCAATTCCGAGTTAAAAGTAGCCTCATTAATGTGGAGGATGAGGCCATGGACCGACATGTTACAAAGGGAGTTGGGTGTGGGATTAGAATCTTTCTCCACTGGAACCTGCTCTGTAATTTGAATAACCGTTTCTTTGGTGTTCAGCTTCTTCAGATGCTTAGATGCTGTATTAGTTTATTAACATTACAAACAACAACTTGGTTAAATTTCTATTGTTGTGATAAAAGACAGACACAATTCCCAGGGTGGATCAGAGTAGCCCAATGACATTATCGCATTGGTGGAACCGCAGAATAGATATGATCAACAGTAACAGAGAGGTAATCCCTAGTGTGTTTAGCAACAACATTCACTGACTTCTCAAACCGTAACTTATGATTTTGCAATTTCACGTCACGCTATCGATACCTCATCACAATCGGAATTTTACTTGAATGACATCATGTTTATTTTTATCCCAGCTGTTGGGAGACACGTCAGCCTTGTGTAATATTGAATATTCGGTGTACTGAAGCGAATATAAATGAATAACCGTGGAGATTCATCAGATCAGTTTCTTCAGCGAGATCACAGGCAGCTGGAAGACAGGCTGAATCTCACACAGTGCTTGAAATATTTCACAGTGTTAGGAAGATATATTACATGATCATTGCCGCTGGTGGAGTTCCCGGTAAGAACATAAGATAAATTAAATTTGCTGTTCTATGTGCGCGGTCTTTGGACACATTCAGTTAACGACAACTTTGTGATGGCGGTGTATCAGTGAGTGCGGTTCAGACATTGTGACAAAACTCTGTGTTCGGTCAGAAGCTCCGTTCCAGTTTAATCGGTGCCCTCTGCTGAAACCCAACTGGCCGTCGTAATTTGTGTGGAGGGAAGATCTGGGAGATGGATTCATGGAAGGGAGCTTTCATTTATGAATGTAAAGTCGCTGTCGAAGGTAGCTCCGAGAATCCAGCGCCGTCGGTGTCTTTACAGGTTACTTGGCGTTATCAGCATTAAAGGAACTACTTATTTTAAGTTCAAAATTGGAATGTATTGCGCTGCATTTTCAGGATTTGCTGAGAGTTTGTGGGAATGTGGAAAGTGGATCGCCGGTGAGATTACGGAGAGAGCGGTATATATCTCTTGTGAGTTTGTCTCCGAATCATCGTGATGTTCCGAAATTAGAATTGGTGTCTGTGTGCGCTTTCGTGAACCTGATATTTTTCTCCACAGCTTATTATCCATGAAGTGAAGAGGGATTTAAGAGCCAACCCAGGGGTTTCCATTGAATATCAGACGGGTTAAGGATCTGTGATACTCTGCTCTGGAAAAATATACACATCGAAACATTAATTCGGAGTAACCTCTAAAAGTGGCAAGTATTTTGAAGCCCCTACATTGTCATTCTTTTGGAAATGGCATGGTTGAAGCACGAACGTGGAAAATACCTGAAAACTTAGAGAGTCGCCAAAATGTTTCAAAGTGAAAATTGAAGCTTCCTGGTTGTATGCCTTGTATTGTGTACGGGAAAGGGAGGCCGAGAGTGGTTGCAAACTTTAGAAGAAACAAGACATGTTGGGCCCCTGTGGGCATTTGTCAATCCAGTGTGGATGAGGAGAGTAAGTCATGTGAACGGGTGAAACAAGTTCGCTTTGATGGTTGTAAACTGACGGAGGAGAGAGGGAGCGCGGCGTCGCGGCTTGGGGAGACTAACAGAACATGGGTGACGGGAAAACAACAATCACCATCGTGACAAAGTTGCCGAGGCATCCAGGCTTTGCACGTCTGTCGAAGCATTGAAGGAGGGAGATTTATAATGATTTTTCAAAAGCGTTCTTGGCGATCAGTTAACAATGCCTGCCTGCCACACACTTCTCTCCCAGAACCGAGCCCGTACCCTATCTCCCAGATTGCACTCGAGTGAGGCCACCGCTCCTCCCGCTCTCCCATTCTGAATCCTCCAGTAACGAGTTGTCCCCGAAGTTTTATGGTTCTCATTACCTTCTTATTTCTGGCTGAGCAATAGAGATCGAACGGAACGCTATTAACCCTTTCTGTTTGCTGCTCTCTCAGTGAATTTTGTGGCGATTGTGATCCTGTCACGGGGCAAATGCGGCATCTCCACCTGCACCACTCGCTACCATTTGGCCATGGTAACAGCGGATCTTCTTACCATCAGCTTTGAACTCATATTGTGGCGGCTCAGTTATTATTACTTCCCGGGAACTTTCCTGGACATCACCCCCGTGTGCAGTGCGATCGCTGCTCTGGGACAGGTAGCCACTGACTGTTCTGTCTGGTTCACCGTCACTTTTCCGTTTGACCGGTTTGTCTCCATCTGTTGCCAGAAGCTGAAAACAAAGTATTGCACCGGGAAAACTGCAGCTGTGGTTCTGACAACGACTGGCGTTCTGATATGTGTTAAAAATGTGCCTTTCTTCTGTATATATCATCAGGTAAAAGTGATTGACAATATACCCTGGGACTGTATTATAAACCCAGACTACTATACGGAACCCGGGTGGGTGGGGGATGACTGGTTTCTACCGTTCTGACGCCATCACTCCCGTTCGTGTTCATACTCCTGTTCAACGCTCTGACAGTCAGACACATTTTTGTCAGTAGTCGCGTCCGCAAGGGTCTGAGGGGTCAAGGGAAAGTGGAGAACGGCTCTGACCCTGAGATGGAGAGAAGGAGGAGGTCGGTGATCCTACTTCTCACCATCTCCGGAAGCCTAATCGTCCTGTGGTCAGTAAGTGTTGTCGAATTCCTATATTACATTATTGCAGGATTGGTTACAAATAATTACAACGATTCCGAATACATGCTTCAACATTCCGGCTACATGCTGATGATATTAAGTTGCTGCACAAACACGTTTATTTATGGGGTGACACAGTCCTTGTTCAGGGAACAGTTTATCAGCGCAGCGAAATATCCACTCGCGTCAATGATTCAAATAATTAATAAATGTAATATCTAACCTCTTCTCAGAGGCGGTCGCTGTGTTTTCCATCTTGGCACTAACGAACTGGCATTCGGCAGAGAATGTGGCAGAGGTGAGGATAAACTTGGTTTATAGCCCGAGAGAATAACAGCTCAGGAACAACTCCTTCAGCATCTGGAGCAGGAAGTTCATTCCTCAAGGTAGCTTCCCGACATCGTGAGGTCCACACCTTTATTCCTCATTTCCCTGTGTGTTTTATAGGAGTTAGCAAAGAAAGTGAACGAACACCAACTGTAGAAGCAGTCCATGGGTAATTTAGTAAGACTTTTGGCGAAGGCCCAATGCTTAATTCAAATGGTTCTATGCCATGGGGTGATGATCAAACCGACAAGGGACCGGAGCAGAATTGGGGTAAACATTTCATCGAGCTCCTCAGCTTTTCTTCGTCGAGCGTTCTATTCCACAACCAGAATATCCTTCGTTTTGCAGGAAACCGTTAACCCCACACCAATCAAGAACATTTCAAACATTTGCTTCAATGCTTGCAAAGGGTTACGCTGCACTCCTGCGGCATCAAATTCGACTCACATTTAAATAAATGCCAGCATTGCATTTGTCTTCGTTACTATCGAATTAACCCACAAGTTACCTTTCAAGGAACCCCGTCAAAGACTCTTAAGTCCATATACATCGCTCATTTCTGAATTTTCTTCTCAGTTTGAAATTTTTCTAAACTTTAATTGATCGTATACCCCACACCTCAACACGTTGCATTCCATCTTCCCTACTTTGCCCACTCGGTCAAACTGAAGCCCTACCGGTGGCACTACTTGCTTCTGCAAGTAAATTCTGTCCATCTGAATCCCATCCATTGGCTGGCTCTCCACCGTTGTAAATCTCATCTACCAGTAGCTCCCTGGCTGGTCTCAGCTTCCCCTATATAACGGTACAAAATTAGCTATCTCTTGGCATTTCAATTCGTTATTTATGATAAGGAAGGCGCAGAGATCTCTGCCAAGGTCGCAACATTGTGTGTTCTTCTTTCCCATAATATCCTTGAATAAGGATGGAGAGGATCTGGGGACTTCCATGAAGAACTCCAGCACTTCATACATTCTAATGTTGAATTGCCTCAGATAACACTGTCCGCTCCAGGGAACTCACAAACTATATCCGTCTCACGAGTAACTATAGAGGAGATGTATTAAGTTAACACCTCGATCCTTTCCTATGGCTTTACCCTTTGATCATCCTTGAGGCTAACGGTATCTATTCCACACCTACACCCTATGGCCAAGCATGAAGCCCATGAAGTTGCCAATTTATCCCAAATATACAGTACCATACAAACGTCATGGGCACATATATGTATGTGGAGTGTCAGGAACCTTCGCACTGTACTGAATTGTCAATGTTGAGAGGAAAGTGTCTTGGTAAATCTGTCGCGATAAAAAGAGGATGGGAAAAGAGAGGGTGAAGCGCCGCATGAGGGATGAAGGGCACGTGGCAGGAAATCAAAATATTGTTAGACGCATAGAGTGCACCCGCAATGAAACAGACACTTCGGCCCTTCTAGTCAATGTGGAACAGTTTTATCTGGATTCTACTGCCTAGTTACATTAACCTGCACCATAGCTTGCACATACCTTTTATCCATCTTGTTACCCAAATTTCTCTTTGGTGTGTAAATCAAACCGGCATCCAACACCACCGCTGGCAGCTTATTGCACACTCCCGCCAACCTCCGAGTGAATATTTCCCCTTCAGATTCCCGTAAAATCTATCACCTTTCACACTTAACCAATTAATACAGTGAGGGATAAGAGGGAATGTATTGCTGGGAAGTGAAGCCGAAAGCAAAGAGAGAAACAGAGGAGGTGTATACATACTACATTTCAAAAAAAGTGTTCCATCTTATTGCTGAAAACTTACTACCTGTAGCCTGAACATTCTCGAACAAATTATTGTTCTTGATGACAAGTAGGAATAATCAAAGTAAATTTCATTATGAGAGTATATATATGTCAGCATTTACAACCCTGTGATTCTTTGTCCTGCGGACATACTCAGCAAATCTATAGATTCGTAACGTTAACAGGATCGATTAAAGATCACGAAGGGCATAGAAGGGATTTTTCACTCGGAATATAGTTAAAATCTGGAACACACTGCCCGAGGTGGTCGTGAAGCCTAGTTACTGCACAGCATCTATGAAGTGGCTGAGCATTGAATCTGCCGAAATACAGTCGGCTATGAAACAAGTGCTGATAAATGGGACCAGTGCCGCAGTGAGTGGATGGTCAGAACAGGTATGGCCGACAAAGGCCTGATTCTATGCTGACTGATTCACCACTCCAGACAGGCTAAGGTTACAATAGTGACACCGCAAGGCATTGATGTCAACCTGAAATAAACCAGACTGCACCCGTTCGTCACACTGCGAATATGTGTTTCTGTCGACGTAACCTAATCATGCTGTTTATATGTTTTCAATTATTGTTACTTCCTTACGGGCAAGTTAACCCACTCACTGTGTCAGAATCAATGATTACATCAGGACCCCAGATGATTGTTTTCATCGTTGCACATTGTAACTGGAACCATCTCACTCAGGGTCTGATGGAGACACAACCCCTGCCCTCTAGACATGTGATCATATCTCCCCTGCTTCTAACATTTCTAGCACACCCAGAATGGTTTTATGATTCAGTCTTAAGTTTATGGTACATTCAGCTTGTCGTCCGAATTGACAAACTATGTCTTCCCACAGATGGTTCCACTTGTTGATGTGTCCTCTTTCCTACACCTCCTGAGAAGCTGCATCTCTAGATGAACTACTCACTTGCAAAGATTGCTTATACTCGTGACACAGGAAACGACATCCCTGCCACTTATCCGATACCCCGTATGAATTGTTCATCTCCGGGTATCCTCCTGCTTCATTCTCCTCCTCAACAAACGTCTTTCTTCAGTCACCATGCAGCGTTGATATATATAACAACCAAAACGATCCATGGTAAAACCCCGGTACCCCACCACTGCAGACCAGTGAAAACTGTCTTTCCTCATCCCCTTCTCGTTTCCCTATTCCCTTTACCGTTTTCAGCCGCAGAAACGCTACCAGATCCGAATCTGCTGCAAGGTGATTTAATATCATAAGACAGAAGCTGAATAAGGCCATGTTGTCCATTGAGTCCACTCTGCCATTTCATCGTCTCTGATCCAAGATCGCACACAACCCCATAAACCTGACTTCTCCACTGGATCATTTGGTGTCCTGACTGATCAGGAAATGATGTACTCCGGACTTAAATATAGACAAGGATTTGGCCTGCATCTCAGGAGGCCAGATGATTTTACTCCATGGCTAAAAATAAGTCATCTTTACCTTTCTTCTAAAGGGGATCGCGCCTGATTTTTGAGGCTATGCTTTCTTGTTCTAGATACGCCCCCCTCGAGGAAAATCCTCTCCATATCAAGCCCTTTCGGCAACCGGTAGATTCTAATGATATTGACACTCCATCTTCGAAATATCAGTGAGTACGGGTCTAAATGTGCCGACAGCTCCTCAAATGTTAGCCTCCTTATTCCTCGTGAAGCTCCCCTGGACTCTCTCCTTGACGGAACATACCTTCTGAGATATGGAGACCAAAACTGTTGACAATACTCCAACTGCAGCCTGACTACTGTTTTATAAATGCTCAGCATTATTTCCTTGCTTTCGTATTATATACGCCCTAAAATAAACGACACGTTGCATTTGCCTTCTTTGCCACAGACAAAATAGTAAGTAAATCGTGTGAGAGTCTTGCACGAGGATTCATAAACCCCGTTGCACTTATGATGTTTGAACATTTTTGCCGATTTCGATAACAATCCGCACTATGATTCCTTTTGCTATATATTCTCATATATTTCCTAACTCTGCATCTCGTCAGCCAATTTTTGCCCATTCTTCGAATTTGTCGAAGTCCTGCTACAATCGCATTGCTTCCCCGGCATGAATTACCCTTCCAGCTATCTTCATATAATGCGCACGCTTTGATCAAAACCATCAATTCCATCATCTTTGACAACAAATGGGAAAAGCAGTAGTTCCAATACTAACCCCTGAAGAGCACCACTGGTTGCCAGCAGCCAACTTGTATTCTCCCACGCTCCCTCCTGTCTGTCAACCTTTCTGCTACCCATACCGGCATCTCACCTGTAACACCATCACAATTTATCTTCTTAATCCGCCTCACACGTGTCAGTTTATTAAACGCCTTCTACTGCCTCTCCTTTGTCCATCCTGCTAATTACTTCCTCGATGAATGCTAACAGATTTGTTAGCATTGTCTTGAATTTTCTTGAGAGAAACCACGCTGTCTTTGACTTATTTTATTATTAGTCTCCAAGTACCTCGAAACCTTATCTTAATGATAGACATCAGCAGCTTCACCACTATTGTGTTAAGGCTATCAAGTCAGTAATTTCCTTTCTCTTGCCTTCCTCACGTCTTAAAGTGTCGAGTGACATTCGCAATCTTCCAGCCGTCCGCAACCATACAAGACTGAAGTGATTTTTGAACCATCCTGACAATGCATCGGTCTCAGGACTCAACCTATCAGCAACCTATCTCCGGACTCTGGAATGCAGCCCATCAGGCCCAAGTGTCAAGTCCACCTTCATTCCTTTGGGTTTGCCTCTCATAGTTTCATTTGTAATTGCAATGACACTCACTTTTGCTCCCAGATGTTTACGGAACTTTGGCACACTGCAAGTATATTCCTCTGTGAAGACAGATGCAAAGTATCGATTAAATTCATCTGTCATTTCTCAGTCGTCTGTTATGACCTGTCCAGGATCATTTTTCCAGTTATACAATATCAACTCTCACGTGTCTTTTTCTCTTTATATAACTGGAAAAGAAGGTTTAGTGTTCTGCTTTAGATTATTGGCTAGTCTACCCTTATATATCATCTTTTCCCTTATTATAGTTTTTTAGTTGCCTTTTGTAGGATTTTTAAAGTTTCTACATCATCAAATTTCTTACACATTTTGCTACCGTATATACGATTTCTCTGCAGTCCTTAACTTTCTCAGACAGGGTTGCCCTCTGCTGGCATTCGAGAACTTCTTCTGTTCGACATATCTTACTTGCGCAATGTGAACTGCTCACAGAAATTTCAGCCAGTATTCCCCTATTCTCCACCTGAGAAAGCTCCTCTTTCATGCTTAATATTTTTTTTCCCATTGGCATACAGACACGTGTGACTTACGCTTCTGGCTCTCAAACTGTAGTCTGATTTCAATCATATTACGATCACTGCCACCTAACGGTTTATTTACGTTAAGTTTCCTAATAACCGTCTGGATTATTACACAACACCTAATTTAAGATAGCCTTTCACTTAGTCGGCTGAAGCACAAGTTACTCTAAAAAGCCATCCGGTCGGTATTTAACAATTTCACTCCCTGGCGATCTGAAACCAACTTGATATTCCCAGTCGCCTTGCATATTGAGATCCCACAATACAATTGTGTAATTATCCTATTACATGTCTTTTCGAGCTCCCTTTGCAATCTCAACACCACACTTTGGTTACAATTTGGAGGCCTTACATGTTTCTCTTTTTTTTACCCTTGTAATGTCTTAAGTCCTACCACTACGATTCACCATTTTCTGACTCTATGTCACCTCTGGAGATGTAATCTCTGCGCTTACCAACAGATTCACTACACCGTCTTTGCTTTCCTGCCTGTCCTTCCGGTACAGAGTATATCCTTTGATGTTAAGCTCTCAACTATAACATTCCTTCAGCTTCGACTCATTGATGTCAACAATGTCATAGCAAAAAGAAAAGTATCAATAACAGCGCTCAGAGTTCGTCCACTTTTTGTACGAATGTTACGCGCAATTAAACACGACACCCTGAGTTCTGCATCCTTCGCCCATTTGAATTCTGTGTCTGCGGTAGAATTTAAATATTCACTCTGTCTGTATTTGTACTCATTGATCGATTTGTCCTTTCTTACCTTCATGTAACACCCATCATCTACTTTTAGACCTTCCGGGTCATCCAGAGCCCAATCAGCAGGGCTCACACCACCGCCCCCTTGCCATATTACTTTGAACGACTGCCGGCAGCTCTAGTAAATCTGCCCACAAGAATATTTGCCCTCTTAAACTCAAAAGCAACACCTCCCTATGGAAGAAGTCACACCTGCCCTAGAAGTCTTCCCAATTATCCAGAAATTCGAATCCTTGCCCTCGCTCCAATTCTACAGCCACGCAATAATCTGCCACTTAATTCTATTCCAATCCTAGGTGTAGCGGTTACAGGCTGTAATCCCGAGATTTCTGCCCTTGAGGTCCTGCTTCACAGCGTCCTTCCAATTTCCCTATATTCTTCTTCTTTCAGGACCACCTTCCTTTTCCTTACTAAATCGGTGGTACAAATATGAACCAGGACTTCTGTGGCAAGCTGCCATCCGTGTTTCCTTTTGGTGTTAATAGAATCGCTTATCAATCCCCCTGACAATAGAGTCCACTATCATTGCTGCCATCCTTTTCAGTTACCTACCGTTCTGAGCCAGAAGGCCAGATTTAGTCACGGCTAAACTTTTGAATGAGGAAGTGGAAGGATGGGTTATTAAGTTTGCTGATGACATAAAGACTGGGGGTGTTGTGGATAGTGTGGAAGGCTGTCGGAGGGTACATCGGGACATTGATAGAATGCAAAACTGGGCTGAGAAGTGGCAGATGGAATTCAACCCAGATAAGTGTGAAGTGGTTCATTTTGGTAGGTCAAATCCGATGGCAGAATATAGTATTAATGGTAAGATCTTAGCAGCGTGGAGGATCAGAGTTATTCTGAGGTCCGAGTCCATAGGACGCTCAAAGTAGCTACACAGGTTGACTCTGTGATTAAGGCGCTGCATGGTGTATTGACCGTAATTAATCTTGAAATTGAATTTATGAACAGACAGATAATGCTGCAGCTATAAAGGACCCTGGTAAGACCCCACTTAGAGTACTGTGCTCAGTCTGGTCGCCTCACTACAGGAAGTATGTGGAAGCCATAGAAATGATGCAGAAGAGGTTTACAAGGATTCTTCCTGGCTTGGGGAGCATGCCTTATGAGAATAGGTTGATTGAACGTGCCGTTTCTCCTTGGAGCAATGGAGGATGTGAGGTGACCTGATAGAGGTGTATAAGATGATAAGAGGCATTGATCGTGTGGATAGTCAGAGGCTATTTCCCGGGCTAAATTGGTTGTCACGAAACGACACAGCTTTACGTTGCTGGGGAGTAGGTACAGAGGTGATGTAGGGCTATTTTATTTTACGCAGGGACTGGTGAATGCGAGCAATGGGCTGCCGCAACGGTAATGGAGGCGGGTACAACTGTGTCTTTTAAGAGACATTTGGATACATGGAACATAGAAACATAGAGGGCTATGGTTACGCCTAGTAATTTCTGAGGTAGGGACATGTTCGGCTCAACCTTTTGTGCCGAAATGCTTGCATTGTGCTGTAGGATTTATATGTTCTATGTTCTATATTCTTTGCACAATCTAGAGTTGCTGTATATCTATTAAAACATATGTGAAATATTGTTATTTACCAGTGTTTTGCAGTTACTAGAATATCAGAATTGTTTCAAAATTACCCCACATTTTGTACCACCTTGTTTCACATTAATGTTCTCTAAATAAATGTTGCAGAACGAGTCTGTTTGGTGCAAGTTCAACTGAGTGATCCAAATTAAAATTGGTATAATTTTATATGCAGCAGAATCCGGAATTCACTAGTACGTTTGTCCGCAATCAGTGTTTAAAATGCAGGTTGAATATTTTTTTAAAAAAATCAGCATAAGACCGGTTAGTGGTAATGTACGCCATCTCGGCGAGTTTATCCGCAGGGACAGTATTTGTAATTAAGGAGTATCAGTCCGATGCCAGTAAAAGTAACCAAAGGATGACCATTGTTTCGAAAGGACATGCAAGAAGGCAGATTGGACGGCGTTGCTCTGTTGGTAGAAATTAAATCAAATCATTAGAAAGTTTGTGGTTGGGGTGACTCGAGTCCGCAGTGAACCTACTGGCCCCTCTTACACACCTGCCCTTGTAAATGTCCTGAATCATGGGGAATTCACAATACAGATGCCCTGGGCTGTTTGCACCACTCTCTGCCGGACCCGGTGACTAAGGGAGGTACGGTTTCCATACCAGGAGATGATGCAGCCAGTCAGGATGCACTCAGTTGTGTCCCTGTAGTAAGTTATTAGGATTTGAGGGCCCACCCTAAACTTCCACAACCGGCTGAGGTGAAAGAGACGCTGCTTTGCCTTTTGACCCGACAGCTGGTGTGTACAGGCCACTTGAGGTTCTAGGTGATGTGGAACTCGAGGAACATAAATCTGTTTACCGTCTATCACAGATCCATTGATGTCAATAGGTGTTATCCCGTCTCCATTCCTCCTGTAATCAACAATCAGCTCTTTTGCTTTTGCGACATTGAGGGAGAGGTTGTTTTCTTGACAACACTGTGTCAGAGAGATGACTTCTTCCCCGTAGGCCACCTCCTTAACGTTTGAGATAAGAACAATCAATGTCGCGTCGTCGGCAAATTTAATTAGCAGATTAGAGCAGTCCGTGGGGACACAGTCACGTAAAGGAGGAGACTCGGTACGCAGCCCGGTGAGGTGCCTGTATTGAGAATCTGAGAGTTGGAGGTGAGGGAGCCCAATCTTACAACCTGCTGACGATCTGAGAAGAAGTCCAGAATCCGAGGTCTCTGAGCTCCTAATCGAGCCTGTATGGAATTACTGTATGGCTTTGAATGCTGAAAAACTATCCAAGAACAGCATTTTCATATAAGTATCTTTCTTCTCCAGATGTGCAAGCGCGGCTTGTAGAGCAGTGGCTATGGCGTTGTCTGTCGATCGGTTGTGTCTGTCGGCGAGTTTTAGGGGGTCCAGGGGGTTAGGGGGTCCAGTTTGCCAGCTGCAGATGTAATCCTTGTACAGCGTCTCAAAGCATTTGCTTATTAATATTCTGCATAAATATTCTAAAGGAAAGACGACACAAGCGTAGCTAATAGGAGAAGTGAAAGCCAACATGGAAACCAAAGAGGGAAAAATAATAGAGAAACTGAGTGGGAAGTTAAAGGATTAGGAAGCTTTTAAAATCCTACAGAAGGCAACTACAAAAGTCATTAAGACGGTAAAGATGGAATCTGAAAATAAGATAGACCATAATGTTAAAGAGGATACCAGAAGTTTCCTCAGATACATAAATTGTAAAAGAGACGCGAGAGTGGATGTCGGAGCGCTAGAAAACGATGCTGGAGAGGTATTAATGGGGCACAAGGAAGTGGCGGAAGGTGAGTACATATTTTGTATCAGTTTACACCGTGGAAGACTCTAGCAGTATGGTGGAATTTCCAGGAGAAAGGGGTCATGAAGTTTGTGAAGCTGCGATCACGAGAGAGAGGGCTCTTGGGCAGCAAAAAGTCCTGAAGTTAGACAAGTCACGTGGGACGAATGGTGCGCACCACAGCGTTCTGGATGAGGTGTCTGCTGAGATTTTGGTGCATGATTTTTCAAGAATCACCAATTGTTTTCGAAGATATCAGTCTACCTATCAAGAAAGGAGAGAAGCTGATGCAAGGAAACGATAGGCCTGTTAGTCTGACCTCAGAGGTTAGGAAGATATAGGATTCGATTATTAAGAATGACGTTTCAGGGTACTTGGAGGCATATGATACTCACGACGTAGTCAGCAGGGTTTACTCAAGGGAAATTGTTGTCTGACAAATCTGCGGGAATTCAATGAAATGGTGACAAGCAGGACAGACAAATAGGAATAAGTTGATGTTGAGTTCTTAGAATTTCATAAGGTCTTTAAAAAATTGCCACACATGCGGCTGCGTACAAGCCTCGAGCCCATGTTATTATAGGGACGATTCTAGCATAGATAAAACAGTGGTTGTTTGATAGGAGCTAAAGAATGGGAATAAAAGGGAGATTTTGTGTTTTTCTACCTGTTAATAATGGGACTGAGTTAAGACCAATTATTTTTACGTTGTATGTTAATGATTTGGATAATGAAATTGTTTCCATTTGCAAGGTTGACAGACGATTCGAAGACCCGTGGAGGTGCAGAAGCTTTGAGCAAGTAGTGAGACGACAGAAGGGAAGGACGCAGAGAGATTATAAGAAAGGCGAAAGAACTGGCAGATGGAATACAGTGTCGTGAAGTGTATGGTCATGCCCTTTGTTCGAAAAAATGAAAGAGACGACTGTTTTCTAAATAGAGAGAAAATGCAAAAATCGCAGGTGCAATGAAAATTGGGAATCCTTTTGCAGGATGTGATGAGACTAGAGGCGCTTCAAAGGAATTTCACGAGTTTTTCCAGGATTGAATGACTCATTATTTGAGGAGCTTTTGAGCTCTGGGTCTGTATTCATTAGAATTCAGAAGAATGATAGATGATCTCATTGAACCCTATCGAATAATGAAAGTCCTTGATGGAGTGAATGTAGAGACGGTATTGCCTATGGCGGGCTAGTCTACGACCAGAAGACAGAGCGTTAGGATATTAGAGTGCCCTTTTAGAATGGAGACTTGAAGGAATTCCTTTAGCCAAAGAACGCTAAATGGGAATTATTGGCAATAGGCAAATAATATATTTAAGGCACAGTTTGATCGATTCCTGATTAGTCAGGTCATTACGGGATACGGAAAGAATGCAGCAGATTGGTTTTGAGAGGAAAATTGGATACACCATGCTGTAATGGCAGAGCAGAGTCTATGGGGCAAATGGCCTAATTCTGCCCCTGAGTCTTATGGTCTCTTAGCCAGGTCATCACATTGTCTTCCGAGATTAATACTGACAGAAGTGGAGAAAACCTGGAGAATGCAATAGAATCGTTATTCTTAATGGGGATCGGACATCAGATCGGCATTGAGTACAGAGAGATCAAAAGACATCCTGATTTTTAGAAGATAGTTCGTGCAGCTGAACACGTCCTGTGCAAATGCAGGTGACTCTGTTCTGACGAAGGGTATGAAATCAAATGAAAGCTCGAGAACATACTCGGTACCCATGATCTTATCCAGCGAAAAGAACAAGCGTTATTCAGCAAAATATATTATCCCTTAAATAATACTAGGAGCTCTGTTTTTGATCATTGTTTTTTTAAAATCTGTTAAATATTTTGGAGTAGTCAAGTGTTCTGTGCTTCATACCGAACAGCCCATGTGTGTGCTGGAAAAGAACGTTCAGCAATCGCATCCACAAACCGCAGCTAATCCCGTTTGGGCCTGTACCTCTTTATTATCAAAGATCCTTGGAATATTGCCGTCGATCTATTTCACATGCTTAGAGGAACATACATAGAGCGTGTTTTATTGAAATACATGTTATCAGCTGTTACTGTGACTTTCAGCACTCAAACCACACGAAATGACTGGAACGAACGAATGAAAAGAATGAAACTGTCTTCCCTTTCAATAAAGACTTGTACTCCATCTCACCTCCTGAGCTAAACTCCTGCCCTTAACGTCGGAAGCGAATGTGCTCCGTCAAATGTGACAAAATAAATCTATTTGAATTTTATTGTCCATGTTGATTGCTCAGGATGATTGCCTGTGTTAGAAACAACACTGATCAGAAGATGTCCTTTCAGCAGCAGAAGCCCGGTGCCTTGGAAATTACATTGGTAACATTCATATTAGCTTTTTGTTTAAAAGTTAATAACCTGTAACATCCTTGGGGAGACGAATTTATGACACGGTTTCAGAGTGAGAAAAACACGTTAATGTCAGTGTTTTAAAGCTGGTTGTCCCTTATGTAACTGATGTCATAACCACACTAATTGCCTCAGTGGCATTGCTCCGAATTGCCTATAACTCTATAAAACCGATAACCGGTCCATTCGAACATTTGGAACGTTCCATACAACTGAACGCTGCCTCTGACGGAATATGGGATATCCAGCGATTTTCTATATCGCGAGCATTTTCTACCCAGTGATTGTAGCGATTGGTGTCCCTGGTAAGATACTGGCGCTGGTCACTATATGTACGGTGCCGTCGTCTTGCTTGCTGTTGTTCTGCTGCACTTTTTCTGATTTTTACTTAGTACAAATGCTACCCTCGTATGAAAAGAGTTTTCAGAATTGAGGGTACAGACATCTGAATTTTTTTTTAAAATTCGGTTTCCATATAATTTCAATTCGATGCTTCTTTTTCTTTTGTCAATTACGCTGGTGCCGATATTGCCACAGGTTCATAATTTATACTTGTTCTGCCTTCTGAAGCGACGGTGGTCGGCTTTCCAGATCCGCGCTTTTTCAAATTACTGGCCAGTCGAGTATCAACACTCAAGTCAGTTCCTCCATAATCTCTAAATTATAACTTATGCTTTGAACCTCAATAATTTCACTACAAATAGCCCCTACAGATATTTCGCCTCCAATAATGGAAATGGCGTTGTTTACTGGAGCGATCTGCTGCTCAGCGGTACGTGAGTCTTGGAATTTGAATTCCTCGCTTTAAACTGTCGGATGGTCGCCAAACCACTGCCACTCCAGACCATTATTGTCCTCCAGCCGGACTGTACCGACGTAGTCTGCACACACTGCATTTCTGTTCTTCACTCCAAAAACTATACCCTGCCTAGCATTGGAAGAATGGTTGTCATTCCGAGAGTTGCAGCTAACGATAATTAAGTGGCTTTTTTTCCTCCAAATTGCTTGTAGTTAATTTAACGGCGATTGTGATCCTATCTCGGGGAAAATGCGGACTCTCCAAATGCATCACCCGTTACATGGTTGGAATGGCAACAGCGGATCTGATGGTGGTTATCGTTTTTGGTTTATTGGAACAGACCAACAATATCTACATTTATTCTAAATCCCTGCTCATTACTCCTGTATGCGCTCTGACACTTGTATTTAGGATTGTGACGAGGGTCTGTTCTGTTTGGTTTACGGTCAGTTTTACATTCGATCGCTTCATCGCAATATGTTGTCGAAAGCTGCGGGAACGATACTGCACTGAGAGAACAGCAACAGTGGTTATGGTGACCGTGGTTATAGTGAGCTGCGGGAGATGTGTCCCATTTTACTTTGCCGTTGAACCTTACGTCATCATTGACAACATACCGTGGCGTTGGCGCCCTCACACATGAATACGCTACTTCACCCGTATGGAAAGCAATCGAATTACTGGATAGCATTTTAACACCATTCCTGCCAATCGGCTTAATTCTAGTGTTCAATGGGTTAACGGTAAGAGATATAATTGCGGCCAATAGAGTCCGCAGAGGGCTACGGAACAGCAGTGAAAATCAGAAGGATACCGAAGTGAAAAACCGCAAAAAATCGATAATTTTCTTGTTTGCTCTATCATCTAATTTCATAATATTGTGGATGCCATATGTAGCTCATTCCCTGAAGTGGCAAGTGCAAAACTTTATATATGAGGACAGATATTTGAGTTCCCCGGTATATATACTACAACAATTTGGGTACATGTTGCAAACTCTGAGTATGTGCACCAATACTTGTATCTATACACTGACACAGAGGAAATTCAGGAGAGAGCTGAAGAATGGATTGAAGAATGTGTTTACATTGAATGTCCGTCTTTGTAGATAACTCCCAGTTCCAATTGAAATTCAGTGGAGGTTTCGAATAAAACAGTTTTGAAAATTTGTAGGTTTGGCAAATCTGTTATAAATTCTAACAATAATGTGCCGGATCACCCTGAAACTGCAGAATCCAGGGAAGATTGCAGACTTCATACAGTTAAGTGTAAACAGTCAATGATCTGGCGGGATTGTTATATTCATTTAATTGCACTCAGAATTCTCAAATGGACTAGACAACCCATGAGCAGGAAGGAGCTCTGTAGTTTCAAGGGTCCAGATGTTTCAATAGACAATAGAGTGTAGGTGCAGGAGTAGGCCATTCGGCCCTTCGAGTCAGCACCGCTGTTCAATGTTCAATATCATCCGTTCCTGCCTTCTCTCGTTCCTGCCTGCTCCCCATATCCCTTGACTCCTATATCTTTAAGAGCTCTATCTAACTCTTTCTTGAAAGCATCCAGAGAATTGGCCTCCACTGTCTTCTGAGGCAGAGCATTCTATAGATTCACAACTTCCTGTGTGAAAAAGTTTTTCCTGAGCTCTGTTCTAAGTGGCCTACCTCTTATTATTAAAATGCGGTCTCTGGTTCTGGACTTCCCCAACATCAGGTACGTTTCCTGCCCCTAGCGTGTCCAATCCCTTAATAATGTCATATGTTTCAATCAGCTCCCCTTTCATCTTTCTAAATTCCAGTATATACAAGCCCAGTCGCTCCAACCTTTAAACATACGACAGTCCCGCCATCCCGGGAATTAACCTCGTGAACCTATATTGCACTCCCTTAATAGCAAGAATGTCCTTCCTTAAATTTGGATACCAAAACTGAACACGATACTCCAGGTGTGGTCTCACCAGGGCCCGGTACAGCTGCTGAAGGACGTATTTGCTCTTATACTCAATTCCCCTTGTTCTGAAGGCCAACATGCTATTAGATTTCTTCACTGCTTGATGTACCTTCATGCTTACCTTCAGTGACTGATGAACAAGGACATCTAGATTTCGTTGTACTTCCCCTTTTCCTAACTTGTCACCATTCAGATAGTAATCTGCCATCCTGTTCTTGCAACCAAAGTGGATAACCTCACATTTATCCACATTAAACTGCATGTGCCATGCATATGTCCACTTACCCAACCTATCCAAGTCAACCTGCGTTCTCTTAACATCCTCCTCATATTTCACACTGCCACTCAGCTTTGTGTCATCACCAAATTTGTTAATGTTACTTTTAATCCCTTCATCTAAATCATTAAAATATATTGTAAATAGCTGCGGTCCCAGCACAGAGCCCACTTGTCAGTGCCTGCCATTCTGAAAAGGACCCGTTAATCCCTAATCTTTGTTTCTTGTCTGCCAACTAATTTTCTATCCATGTTTGTACCCTACTCCCAATATGATATGCTCTAATTCTGCCCACTAATCTCCTATGTGGGACGTTATGAAAGACTTTCTGAAAGTCCAAGCACACTACATCCACGTTCTCCCTTGTTCATTTTCATAGTTCAATCCTCAAAAAGTTCCAGAACACTAGTCAAACACGACTTCCCTTTCGTAACTCCATGCTGACTCTGACCGATCCTGTTACTGCTATGCAAATGTGCCGCTATTTCATCTTTTAAAATTGACTCCAGCATCTTCCCTACCACTGATGCCACGCTAACTGGTCTAGAAATCCCTGTTTCCTCTCTCCCTCCTTACTTATAAAGTGGGATTACATTAGCTACCCTTCAATCCTCAGGAACTGACCCTGAATCAATAGAACATTGGAAAATAATTACCAATGCGTCCACGATTTCTAGATACACCTCCTTAAGTACCATGGGATGCAGACCATCAGGCCCTGGGGATTTATCAGCCTTCCGTCGCATCAGTCTAACTAACAAGATTTTCTGCGTAATGTGAATTTCGTTTAGCCACTATTACAGCTGGGAGATTGTCTATATTCTTCCCTAGTAAAGACAGAACCAAACCCTACTTGTTTAACTCGTCTACCAATTCCTTGCTCCCCATAGTAAAGTTACCAGCTTCTGCCTTCAAGGGCCCAACTTTGGCCTTAACTATTTTTTTTTTCTTTTCATATACCTAAAGAAGCTTTTACTATCGTCCTTTATATTCTTGGCGAATTTACCTTCGTACCTCATCTTTTCTCCCCGTATAGTTTTTTTTATAGTTATCTTCTGTTGCTCTTTAAAAGTTTCCTAATCCTCTGGCTTCCCGTTTATCTTTGCCATGTTATAATTTTTCTATTTTATTTTTAAATTGTTCTTAACTTCCCTCTTTAGTCATGGTCGCCCCCTACTTCCGTTAGAATCTTTCTTCTGTCTTTGGAATGAACTGATCCTGCATTTTCTGTATTATTCCCAGAAACATCTGCCATTGTTGTTCCATGTCATATCTGCTAGGGTATCCTTCCAGTCAACTTTGGCTAGTTCGTCCTTCATGGCTCCATAGTGCCCTTTGTTCAACTGTAATACTGACACTTCCGATTTTCACTTCTCCCTCACAAATTACAGAAGAAAACTTAATTAGGAGGTAGGTCAGTACCTCCTAATGTCTCCTTTACATCCAGTCTCCTTATCAAATTATACAACTACCAGATCCAGAATTGCCTTCACCCTGGTAGGCTGCAGTACAAGCTGCTCTAAGAATCCATCTCGAAGGCACTCCAGAAATTCCCTTTCTTGGGGTCCAGTACCAACCTGATTTTCCCAGCCTACCTGCATGTTGGAAACCCCCATTACAACCCCATTACAACCTTTGCGACATGCTAATTTTAGCTCTTGATTCAACTTGCACCCTCTGTCCAGGCAAATATTTGGGGGCCTGTAGATAACTCCCATTAGGGTCTGTGTGCCCTTACAATTTCTCAGTTCTATCCGTACTGACTCTACATCTCCTGCGTCTATGTAACCTCTCGCGACTGAATTTCATTCCTCACGAGCAGAGCCACCCCACACTCTCTGCCCACCTGTCTGTCCTTTCGATAGGATGTATACCCTTGAATATTAATTTCCCAGCCCTGGTCCTCTTGCAGCTATGTCTCTGTTATTCCTACAACTTCATACTTGCCAATTTCCAACTGAGCCTCAAGCTCATCCACTTTATCTCTTATACTTCGTACATTCGGATATGATACTTTCATTACATTACTCTCCTCGTTTCTCACATCGATTACTATTGCTCTTGGCCACACTCTCCGATCCCTTTCTGAGCTTTCTGCTCCTTTAGATCTGTTGTCCTTCTTAACTTTTCTTTTTCATCCTTTCCCTTTAACTCTATCCTTATATTTCCAGTTCGTCTGCTTCCCCCCCCCCCCACCCCCACTTATTAGTTCAAACACACCCGTGTAGCAGTGGCAAACCTGAATGCCAGAATTCTAGTCCCCGCCAGTTAAGGTGCAACCCATCTCCTTTGTATAATTCATGCTTACCCTAAAACGGATCCTAGTTGTTTATGAATCTAAAACCGTGCTTCCCGCACCAGCTCCTCAGCCATGCATTGAGATCACATATCTCCCTGTTCCTGCCCTCACTAGCACGAGGAACTGGCAGCAAACCGGATATAACCACCGGGAAAATGGACAGAGTCCATTCTGTCCTTCAGAATGGACGGAGTCAGATAAAAGAAAGTAAAGGAAGTGTCATTAAAAAGCAGCGATAGTATGATAGTATCACAGCTGCAGAAAGGGAGGATGCCGTGGAGATAACGGCAATTGATAGACAATGAGTAGAACTCAGGTTCAGGATGGGAACAATCAATCCTTTAGGGGATTATTGCATACAAACATCAAATCAAGCCCTACACTCACCCCTACCCCGTCAGCACAAAACAAATAGACAGCGTGGACTGATCGGGAGATAGATTTTGGGCAGGTGCCATACTAAAACTGTTGTTGTTACAGGGTACTTAAACTTCTCTCACATTCATTGGCTGTTTCCCAGGGTAAGTGTTTAGATCTCACAGAATTTCTCAGCTGTCTCCAACGAGGAGTCCTGGCACAATCAACGGACAGACGGATTCACGTACAGTCCAGACTGCATCCATTACCAATAAACGAAACGGGTCAGGTGACAAATCTCTCCGCGGGCCATCATTTCACAAAGACTTCAGAAACTTTTCAGAAAGAGTAGAACATCCCACATTTACCATAACCTTACACTGGGGTAGTAGCAGACAGTATGGGATGTATTTAATCGGCGGAGTGCCATATACGAAGCAGGAACTTGCACTCATGGACATCCGCAACAGAGATGCGGAAATACTTTGGGGAACACTTGATTGTGGTTACGTATAGTCTTATCACGTTGAGATGGGGAACGGATGGTGACGTAAAGTAAGCCTGGTTGAGCAGAGATGTGTAACATAAATTCCCCGCTTTTAGAATGCTTTCTGCCTTTTGTACTCCAGGTAATTAGCGAAAACCGGCTAAGATACTGCTGCGCTCTTTGACAAGAGGCATAACGTAAAGATTTTTACTCTTTATGTATGTGCAGGATGTAAGAAATAAAATAAAATCAATTCAATTACTTTTAGCGACTTCACTGGCCACAAGAGTAATACAGGAAGATTGGAGGATGGCAAATGGCAATTCATTATTCCTGAATTGTTATAGGGGTAGACCTGAGAATTACAGGCCAGTGGTTATCCGGTCAGTAGTGGGCAAGCTATTGGAGTGTATTCTTAGAGGCGTGATTTATAAGTATCTGGAGAAACGTATCCTCGCTGGGGATAGTCAGCATGGCTTTGTGAGGGCAGGTCGTCCCTTATGAGCCAGAATAATTTCCATGAAAAAGTGAAAAAATAGGAAGATGAAGTCAGACCAGTCTATCTGAGGTATATTAATTGTTAAGGTGATAGACTTGGTTCCCTGTGGTGCACGCATTTAGAACGTCAGGTGGCCTGGGATCGAGAGATACCTGGCTGCATAGTTTCAGAACTGGCTAACCAAGGGAAGGGCGATGAGGTAGCGGATGATCCACAAGGAAGATATAATCTTTAGTACACTCTACAACTCTATCTAGACTCAGTTGTTACAGTGTTCTGAGAGACATACATTAATTCGACCATCCTGCAGCACTTGGAAATTTACTAAGTTAGGACCGATGATGAAGGCAAAATACTGAATCCGGACTGAGACTGCACGCTGTCGAAACTGAAATCCCGGGTAATTATTACAGGGCCGATGCTACCATTCGATCAAAACAATCTTTTCCAATGGAACCGATAGACCATAAGACCATAAGACAAAGGAACAGAAGCAGGCAATTCGGCCCATCGAGTCAGCCCCACCATTTCGTTATCTGATCCAATCAATCCTTTTGTCCCATTCCCCCATATTCTCACCATAACCTTTGATGCCCTGACTACTCAGATGCCTATCAATCTCCACTGGCCTCATTGGCCTCCACTGCCGCCCGTGGCAACAAATTGCAAAGATTCACCACCGTCTGGCTAAAAAAACAATTCGCATCTCTATTCAGATTGCACGGCCCGCAATCCTCAAGTCATGTCCTCTCGTACTAGACTCCCCCACCATGGGAAACAACTTCACCACATCCACTCTGTCCATGCCTTTCAACATTCGAAATGTTTCTATGAGGTCCTCCCTCATTCTTCTAAACTCCAAAGGGTACAGTCCAAGAGCGGTCAAACGTTCCTCATATGTTAAAGCTCTCATTCCCGGAATCATTCTATCGAATCTTCACTGAATCCTCTCCAATGTCAATACATCCTTTCCTAAATAAGGAGCCCAAAACTGCACACTGTATTCCAAGTGAGGTCTTACCAGTGTCTTATAGAGCCTCAACATCACATCCCTGCTCCTATACTCTATTCTTCTGTAAATGAATGCCAACATTGCATTCGCCTTCTGCACCACCGACTCAACCTGGAGGTTAACCTTAAGGATATCGTGCACGAGGACTCCCAGGTCCCGTTGCATCTCAGAAATTTGAATTCTCTCCCGATTTAAATAATAGCCTGCCCATTTATTTCTTCTACCAAGGTGCATGTGCGTACACTTTCCGACATTGTAATCCATTTGCCACTTGTTTGCCCATTCCCCCAATCTATCCAAGTCTCTCTGCAGACTCTCTGATTCCTCAGCACTACCGGCCCCTCCACTTATCTTTGTATCATCAGCAAACTTACCCACAAAGCCATCTATTCCATAATCCAAATCATTGATACAAAACGTAAAAGCGAAGCTGCCCCAACACAGACCCCTGTGGAAACCACTGGTAACCGGCAGCCATCCAGAATGGGATCACTTTATTCCCACTCTCTGTTTCCTGCCAGCGCTCTATCCACGTATGTAACGGTCCACTAATTCCATGTGCTGTTATCTTGTATGGCAGCCTCATGTGCGGCACCTTGCCAAAGGCCTCATGAACATCCAAATACACAAAATCCACTGAATCTCCCTTGTCTAGCCTACTTGTAATTTCCTCAAAAAATTGCACTTTATTTGTCAGGCAGGATGTTCCTTTAAGGAAACCCTCCTGAGTTCTGTTTATCCTTTCATATGTCTCCAGGTACTCCGTAACCTCATCCTTGACAGTCGACTCCAACAACTTCCCAACCACCGATTTCATGCTAACAGGTCTATAATTTCCTTTTTGTTTCCTTGCCCCCTTCTTAAATAACGGAGTGACATTTGTAATCTACCAGTCCTCCGGAACCAGGCAAGAAACTATCAACATTTGAAAGATAATTGCTGATGCTTCCGCAATCTCAACCCTGCAACTCAAAACCAGCGTTTTAAAGTCTTTTACAGCAGCCTTTGGTGCTTCCCAAATGAACCGGCCTCGCAGAATGCGAATTTCGGATTCCAAATTCAAGCATACACGAACATGTCTGAATGCCAATTTCCCTTTGAACAGCGGGTTTCTCGCACCCTGAATAGATACACTCATATCTCGTTCACTTTAACCTTGATTTCTCATGGCCAGTGTGGAATCCATGTCTCGTTCTGAACTCAATAACAACGCAATCAAACAAAAGAAAACGATCTAACTACGCAGGTAAGGCAAAACAAAAATCTAAGCTCGGCTTTTCTTGCTTCAAAAGTGTCATCGGTAACTGGCGTATATAGAAAAAAAAACATTTAATTCGAAAAGTGAATATCTTTATCGTATTCTAAATAACAAAGGGAATCCAGATGTAGGTGGTTACACCTCCATGCACTAAACCCTTATACAATTTCGGAAAAGGAAGGTCTCCCTGATATTCACATGTCCCTGAAAATCTATTTGAACCCATGAAAACAGACATTTTCAGACGGTGAGATCCTGTTGTGAAAGCAAGGATTAATTCAAAATTTTTTTCATTACAATTCTTACAACCACACGACTGTCTTCCGTTCATTCATCCATGCATTACTTCTGTTTCTGTTTCAACTGAACTCACAAATATCCAGTCCTTGCGTAATATTTTACATTCCCAATCCGTTCTCAATTCAAACTATCGCAGAGCGTGACATACCTCTAAGTGTTGAACAGATAATTCTATGATTAGAATCGCAGAACATTTAAGAAATCCTTTCGAGTATAAAGCAAAGGCACGTTGGTAGTTATGTATCGTACGGAAGTCAATATTCAACATGCTGAAATCATCACAACGTGACCAAATCTTCAACGAGTTAAACGTGCTCTCAATTCCAATCACTGACCAATGAAAGGATTGAGACTAAGTGAATGATTTGTTCGGTAGTAGTAACAGGATTAATAAGCGCCATTACTATCGTTGACGTAACAGATTTGGACTGTACAGTGACTTTTGTCACAAACTCCTCCAATCGGTTAATACGGCCTTTAACGCCTTGGTGATAGAGTAAAGGTATATTTATTTTGTGTGATACCTCCCTTATAATCGGAGGGAGGAGTTTCAGATGATGGCGCCTCGCGGAGACTGCTTTGCTTGCATCTTCGGAAAGAGCTCAATTCCTATCTTTAATATCTCCTTTTCTTAATTTTCAGGGTTCCTCTGAAGAGTCTGGCCTGGAGTTACACGCCATAGAAACATATACAACTATTCACGGCTAGATAGGGTAGAGACAGTGAAGCTGTTTCCACTGGTAGATCAGACTAGAACCTGGGGTTATAGACTTACCATTTAGATTTTGGACGGAGATGAGGAGGAACAGCTTTTCCAAGAGAGTGGTGAATGTGCGAAATTTTCTGCCCAATGTAGCAGTGCAGATTACCCCAGTGGATATATTGAAGACAAAATTGAATAGATTTTTGCATAGTAGTAGAATTAAGGGCAATTGAGAAAAGACAGGTAGGTCGAGATAAATCAATGGTCAGGTGGGGTAATACTTTTTCTCATTATTGACTGTTCCTGGAGAGTCAGAGACTCTAGTAGGTTCCACACAGGTAGATAGTTTCTAAACCTAAGTTGTGACAATCAAAGTTATTTATCGATAAATACAGATTATCTGTACCTCACTGATCATTTTTACAAAGGGTGTTTCAGAATGTCCATCCCGGTGTCGGCTCAAAGATAAATATCTTTGTTCAGTGTGGGACACGAGTTGGACCACGTGGGTGAGGTACAGAGCGAAATAGGGCTGGGATGTTTGCGGTTTCTAACTCAGCATGATGAATTCGGGAAACTCTGAAAGACCAATGTGCTTGGATTTGTGTAATTGGAGAGGATACCTCCAGAAATACGTGTTGGGAAGTGGCCGCAATTTGAGGAATTTGTCGGACGCACTGGCTATGAAGGGAAAATTGCTAGGGCTGCTGCTATCGATTTACTCCTGAGAGAGGGGCAGCAGGAGAAGCAAATAAAAACAGAATATACAGACAGCACACCTTTCTGGGTGCAGCAGCTTAAGGACTTTGCTAAATATGTCGGGACAGGTGTTCTCGGAAACGATCCTCGAGAGCTTTCTCAATCAACTCGTCATCAGAGAGCAATACATGGCCTAGATGACTCCAGGGAAAGGGAATTAACTTTAGTATGTTTGCACCCAAATATACATTCAACTTTTCGAGATACACAATGACATGATTGGGGGGGGGGGACGACGCATGTGACTGTTTGAAAGACAGAATAAAGATTGTTACCGGTCTTGACAAAGGAGGCCCTGTAGACATGCTAGTCAAATGTTAACAGAGGAGAGGTGACCATCGCACTACATTTGCTTCAAGTTGATGGACCGCGTTCCAAGGTGAGCATTAGAGCTAGACCATTTAAGAACAGAAACCTCAAATAGATTGTTAAGGAGAGTTGCGTCTCGGAGTACCAATGAATCTAACACGGTACAGTAACCCACACTTACTGACGCGTGGTTACTGAGGAACATGAGTACAGTGTGGGGAAACGAGATACAAAGACCAGTAGAACTCTCTAATTGGGAGGTGATGCCTATTAAATATCAGACTCTCTGGAGAAATTAGGGTAGGGGTCCTCCCTGCCACACTATCAGAGTAAGGGCAGAGAAAATGTAACAGGGCTAGGGACAAGGAGAACTGTAGATGGAAACATTAAATGCTGCAGCCTATGGTCAAGGGGGGCTCATTGAGAGAGAATGCCCAAACCAGAGGTGTGAAAGAGCAGAGCCCGACGGTTTGCCCTTGAAGCGGCCAGAAAGACGGATAACACAAAATATCATGGATTGAATTGTACGCTGAGCCTCAATGACATTATCAGCACTCGCCAACATTGGTGTGTGACAAAAAGTGGGATGAAACCGGAAGACCCCTTGTTAATGAAAGGATTTCAGGCTGCCCGGTTACCATTTAATGGACACTGCAAGATCTGGAAAAAACCCGTCAGCGCCACTAAAGTAAAATAAAGCAAACTGGAAGATACTATGTAAAATTATCCTACGTGGATTCACAGGATATTCATAAGTGGGCATATAAATGTACTATAGGAAATTACAATAGGGGACATAGCGCCTAAGTATTCAGTAGTGTTGGTGAAGTAACCCAGCGAGCGGGAACACATATTGGGGAGGGATGACATGGCCAAAGCCAGTTTTGATTTGTCCCAGTTACCTGTATGATTTCACAGATATATCTGACATGAATACATACAAAACATGTAGTTCCCAGTGGGAGAATATGAGGATAGAATATGCATAATGGGTGAAATGTGGATAAAACCGGGGAAGATGTTCAATGATCGGAAGGTGCAGCAAATTATTGCCGAGAACACAGGAGGATTTCCAGGGAACAAGCATGATTACAGAACGATGGATAACAGTTTGTGCATTCAAGGTCCAGACCCCAAACTACGGAAGCAATACGGGTTTCAAAACAAAACACAGAGGGAGCTGTAGGTAAGGTTATACAGAGTTTGCTACAACAAGGAGTGCCGAGTCAGTCGCCTCCACTAATAGCTCACCCATATGGCTAGTGAGGAAAATAGATGGCAACTGAAGGTTCGCAATAGACATCGGACAGCTGAACTCCAATAACAGCCGCGAAAGTTGCAACTAACCGGCACAGTGGTCAAACAGACAGAAAGAGCGCAATGGTTAACAGCTTCACACATAAATGATGGATTTTGGTCTATTCCATTATACGTGAAGTATCAATGCAAGTTCGCTTTTGCCCTTCAGGGACAGCAGTCTACATGCCTTGCCCTACAACATCGGTTCCATAATTGCCCGACGGTGTTTCATCAGCGCTTTTAAGGAATGTTTAAAAACGTTTCCTATACTCGACTGCTTGGTACAATAGGTAGGTTATCAAATCATGGAGACTGAATCTAAACGGGAACATTATGAGTTATTGACAGAACTGCTGCAGTTATTACCTGCATTGGGACCAAAGGAAAACCCTAAAAAAAACACAGGCGATGAAAGTTAGTTATTTGCGAATGACATTGGGAAAAAGAGAAATTGAAAATCGAAGAGTGGAATTGGCTATGAAAGTGCCTGTTCCCCGAGATCTGAAAGATATGTGCACCTTTCTGGGGCTGTCACGCTACGGTCGGGATCACGTTGATGGATTTTCCAGTAAGGCAGCTCCTTTAATGAAATGAACCATTCTCATTGGACGTGCGGACAACTGCTACCACCCTCTCTGCAGTGCTTATACAGGACACACATGGGTAGTTAAGACCAATAGTGTAAGCTTCACACATGCTCTCACCAGTTGAACAAAGGGATACTGTATATTCAAGCTATTTTTTTCCATTCCCCGTGCGGTACAACATTTTGCCTACATATTGAAATTTAATCCATTTACAATACTGACAGATCACACCCCTATATAAATACCGTTAAATGGAAGGACTGTAAAAGGACGAGTAAGCCAAAGCAGAATTATTAGATGGTCATTGCTGCTGCAGTAAAGAAATATCGGTGTAAAGGAAATAAACACAACATCAGTTTTACCCGATACCTTGGTGTATCCAGGAAGTGAACATGATTATCAAGTTATGACAGCAAATGGTCTCAAGTGTAACCTGTATCAAATACAGAAAAAGGGTGGAAGAGGATGGGGGAAGAGAAAAAAATATGTTTTTGTAGATGGTTCTTTATCAGTACAGGATGGTACAAACATACATCCTGACCATATGTACGTTCATAACAGCCTTGCAGAGCTATTTCAAACGATAGATAGCCTCGAGTGTGAAGTATAAAAATAACACAAAGGACTGTTTGTCAAAGATGCAGTTGTCCTTCATGAAGGAAAGCTTGCGATTTCAGATGAAGGAAGAAACCAGAAGTGTCATTGGTTCCATGACAAAGATTTAATCCCGCCCCGGAGACGATGAAATGAGTAGGCTGGCGGTCTAAGATGAAGGATGATGGCAAGGTTTGTGAAAAATTGTTTGATTTGTGGATAATATAGTCCTGCAGAAATGTAAAGAAAGGAGCCTTTCGACACACCAGTCCTGGTATAAGGGCCTTGAACTGCTTTGCAGAAAGATTATGCTCATCCGTTACCGATCACCCCAGGAGTGTACAGATATACTCTGGTACTAATAGACACTTTTACGAAGTGGATGCTTCCCCATCTAAGGGAAACACAGCAAAGGGTGATGGAAAAATCTTTTCGGAAAGGATATTCCCATGCTGGGGACAACCCTGTAGTATCGAAACCGATTAAGGCACATATTTCATAGCCACATGATGGAAGATGTCATGGCACGTTTAGGGATCAAACAGATTTCATTATCACTGTAAAGCACTGTCAAGAGGAAGTGTGGAAGGATGAATCCAACACTGAAAACTATGATTGAAGAAGTGGTGTAACAACTTGGAACAAGTTGGCAGGTTGCTTTGCCTTTTGTCTTGATGATAATATTGTATGCATCAGTATCTTCAACAGATTGCTATCCTTATAAACTCATTATAAATATTTAAGTTTAAAGAGTTGTTAGGATTAAATTCGTCTGGACTTTCAGTCCAATCCCTGTCTAACCCTACGGGTCACGTCTTCCGACATCAGAAACGGCCCATTTGTTCCGTCTCTCTGCCATTTAACCTGATTATTAGTTTTGAGTCCACAAATATACATTATCCGCAGTCCCATGTGCTTATCAGAAACTTTCTTACATTCCACCCACATCACATTCATCAGTTCCCAGTTTTCCATCTGTTTATCCTTTTCTGAACCCACTCTGACACTGCCAAAGCTATCCCTGTGGACATCCAGCTCCGCGCGTGGTGCTATTGGGTCTGGGTCTGTGTGTCTGCCCGTCGGACACTGTGGTACAAAGTACAATGGAAAGATCGACCATCTGTGGTTCAGTGTAGCAATATATTGGACATGTGCATCTGCATCCTGGGATTAGTGTGGGGCTGAATGTCTCTGCTGTCTGAGAATGTGGATCTGATGAGCTGCCGGTCTGTATGTGCTTCGTGACACACCTTGTGTGTAAGAGAGGAACGGCTGCTCCGTACCTTATCCCAGGATAAGAGGAGATATCGGATTTGAATGAAGTATTTCCCATTGGGTAAGAGAAGGAAACGCAGTAATTTTGTGAGAGGCAAAAGATAGACGGCTGTGTGGAGCGGCCGGTGCAGACAGTTTCAGTATCAATTTGTCTGTTTCTCTGTCCCTTTCTCTCTCTCACACACGCACACACACACACACACACACACACACACACACACAAACACACACACACACACACACACACACACACACACACACACACACACCAATCTCCGCAGATGCTGGAAAACCAAGCTAGACATACAATATTGTGGAAAATCTCTGCTGAGATCGTCCAGCATTTTGTGATGTTTCTGATGTTAAAGCATTGTATGAGCATTTCCAGTCAGCCAGACGTCACAATAAAATTGAGAAGATGTGTTTCAATCTGAGATGCAGTAAGCAGATCGAAAAGTAATAAAAAATAGTACTATAAATTGGAATATGAATATAGGTAGAATGCTCGTGTATGGCCAAGAAGGAGTTGAAGCACAGAAGGACAATCAAAGGGGAAACAGTGGGGCAGATGTTTGGGGTCAGTCTGTCGGTGTGGGTGAACTCCGTTTACAGATTAGTCAACAAGCACACTGCAATGTGTAAATGTGGTGACTGCTCCATGTCACAGCTCTGTATTTGTCATTGGAGCTCCGGCATTATTTCCACCAGGTGAATCACTGCTGACGGCATGCCCATGAATGGTGATGCATTTGTCTTCAATGGGCCCAGTATTTACATCAGAGACAATGCTGTTGAACTAAAATATTTGTTTAAGTGGCACACTACGAAAAAATTGTCAGAGGTGCAACCATAAATCTGGAGACAGATCCTCTGTATAAATCAGGAACAATATCTCTGGAGACAGATCCTCTGTTTAAATCAGGAACCATATCTCTGGAGACAGATCCTCTGTATAAATCAGGAACCATATCTCTGGAGACAGATCCTCTGTTTAAATCAGGAACCATATCTCTGGAGACAGATCCTCTATATAAATCAGGAGCCATATCTCTGGAGACAGATCCTCTGTATAAATCAGGAACGTTTGAATGCATCAGGTCAGAGTGTCAGCCGGAGCTGTGAATTCAGGAGCAACATAATTCATATATTCTCACTGAAATGATGTATCCGGTCATCTTGCAGGAAGTTTACTCTCCTTTTATTTCAGTCTTTGGAACTCTCGGTAAGCCACGGTTTCAGATGCCGTCGTTGTGAAATGAAATTGGATTCCAATGTTATGATTCTGTCGTTGGTTTTCACTCTCACTACCCAGTCCCGGTGTTCCGCATTTCAGAAACAGAATGAGAACACCAACGTCTGTGGAATTCAATGGATTAGGCAGTGTTCATCCAGCTGTTCGCGTTCAATAGTGGGGTACTCGATGCACTGTGCTTTAGGCCTTGCAACAACTGCACTGTATTTTAGAATATTCCGTTTACACAGTCCGCAGAGACTGTACCAACAGTTTGTCTGCATTTGTATGTGAGCGGTTGTCCGCGTTAGGTAGCGACACTTTAGTAAATGTGAGGAGTTCCCTGTTGCAGCGTGAGACCGGTGGATTTTTAATAAATGCGTGCGCTGTGGCCGAATGTGAAGCAATTGATGGAGAACATGTTGGAGTTGTTACAGATCCAATGATCACAAGGGACTTGATGCTTCATAGATACTAATACTGCGATACGTATTGTTTTACATCTACATCTGTCGCCGTCACAGCCATCTGACTGCCGAGCTTGCTGCCCGCCGTAGAAATCCTCTCCTCTCTTTTTTCCTGCTATAAATTCAGTGGGAGGTGTATATCTGTCTGTGAGGTTGTTTGAGATTGTCCAAATCAGTCAATGTTCTGTTGTAAAGTCAGTAAATTTGCAAATGCTGGAAGCACTAATCCCCAAGCAGTTGCATGGAAAGAGAAACCAGTTAGTACTTGTGTCAGGGGGCTCTGTGCGAACAGTTCTGAGAAGAGACACTTTAACTATTTTCCCACACAATCTGTTTTGCCTGTGTATTATCTGTACTATTATCTGTAACGTTACCAGTTAACTGCTAATAAAATGGCTTTTCTGCAGTGTTTGTAATAAGATAGTTTCTATGTAATGTTAGCTGCTGAGGTAGTGGGTTTTCTGATCAGCATGTTTGGGTTATGATTAGCAATACTGGAACTTTTATCCAATCGGAGAGATGTTATTCTTTCTTGTCTCTCTAAAGCTTTTAGTTTGCCTGGATTTTGAGACTTTTGGAACGGAGAAGCCAAGAGGAAGGCCGTGCGGGAAGCGCTCTTGTCGACCACCGTGGCTGGTCCCAGGCCGAGGATCGAGGAGTTCGGAGGAGATCGAATGGCGGAGAGAATACCCAGCTTCTGGAGCTCCACCGATGTTGTGCACGAACCGATAAACTCTGATAAATGTGGCCCCTTATTTATTTTCACATTTGTATTTCTATTTGTTTCTCTGTTAACCTCCCCGTCCCTGTAAAATAATGAACTGTAATCGCTTACTTGCATATTGTGTAGTGTCTGCTATTTTACCTTGTCAGGGTGTACAGGAGTGCATCACACTGCGTCCACACCAACGCGATTACAGAGTTGGCCGGGTCGGTGTCGCTTTACCCTAGACGAACGGAGTCAATTGGGACATAGTCCGTATATTGTGGGTGGCTATCCGACATTTGAATTTTGTCCGATACTGTGCAATTAGGCGGGTTTAAATTAGTGGAGATGGACTCGGATACGATCGAACGCTGGTATGAGATTGAGGACGTCTCGGTTAATCATGACTGAGTATTAAGTGGGGTGGATATGCGTACCTCGGAGGAAGTGTTAATTCGATGGTTGAGTAGGGTTAATGCTATCGGCAAGGTCAAGATCACAGTCAGAAAGTGTGGAAAATGGCGGACCCAGGTTTTGTGTTAGTTCAGACTAGTTTTGACGTCACTGCGGTGGGCCTGCCACAGTCTATCGGCGACCGCAGTGAGGCGGGGCCATGGGGCGTTCACGTTGTCACAGAAGAAAGGTGTTCCAGCAGGGTCTGAAGGGACACCAGAGGAGTTGCCTAAAGCTGGGCGCAGAGATTTTAGGGATCGGGTCCAATCGTTTCTGAGGGATGAAAGAAGGGAATGGTCAGATTTGGAAAATTTAATTAGTCCCCATCGCCCGGAGAAGGTGAAGGCTCGGAGTTGGCCTCCGCCGTTAACTCCCTGGTGAGAAAGGCGGCGGGTCCACGGCAGAAGTTGAGAATTTTCTCCGGGAGGGCTCCCCACGCCCTAAGGGGAAGATGATCATGAGACCTGCATAGAGCAGCTGCAGTGTTCAGAGGAAGAGAAGCGGCAGAGTTTGATGGAAAGTCTGAGCGGGCTGGCGGCTGAGGTAATAAGAGGAGTGACAGTTAACCTTGTTGCTTCTCTGACTGTGTATTGAACAACATTGGAAGAGGATTTTGTCCTGACGGGGAGAACGGTAGAACTTTTAGGGGGCCTTCGGATCTTAAGTCAGAAGAAAGGGGAAAAGCTTTCTGAGTGTCTTTTCCGGGTAGAGAGAAGGCTAAATTGTTTGAGGTGACGGGGGGTCATTTCGGGCATTGAGCTGAATCGGATAAAGATAGCCCAGGTAGCCCGGGGCGCCCCGAGGCACGATGTCATTGCTTTGAGTCTCCGGAAGACCAATAGAACGCGTCCCACCCCACACCCACCCTTCGTTCAGTTGTTCACAGAGCTGATGGAGCAGGAGGAGGCATAGGAATCAGAAGAGGGTTCCGCTCTTATGTTGCCGCCTTCAGTAGTAGCCTCTTGTAGTGAAGTGATCAGGACCAGCTCCACGCCGGAGATAGTAAAGGGGGCCAAGGCAGGTGGGGCCCCTCCGCGTGAGGGGCTAACAGAGGGGGCGCCTCCCGAAAGGGACGGACTACACAACGGCCCAGGGAGGGTCGTGGTCCCACGGAGCGAAGCGTGTGCTGTAACTGAGCGGAAGAGGAATTTATGGAGACCCTTGTGTTTCAAGCTGCTTTTAAGGAATTGTGTGGCCGTACTGCGCAGGATACGGAATATGAAAGAGGAACTCTGTGATGTGCGCAGTCGAAGCTCCGGACGCTAAGACCCGGTGAAGTAGCGAGAGAAACCAGAACTCCGGAGTGCCTGAGGGCGAAGCGCATTCAATGGACACCCCAGAAGATCTCGACGGGGTATGGAGATTCCCGGCTGAGGTGTTGGTGGGACCCGCGTTGCAGAAGCCCTCGGTGGTACAGGCACGCAGGATGGTAGTGATCATCAGGATCACTACAGAAATGGACCACTATTAAGCGAGTGAATTCCCTGGCTCATTTATTCTCGGTGACGGCAGCACTTGTTTAAGTTGAAGGGAGCTGGGATCATCACGGAGTCCCGAAGCCATTTTGCGTCCCCAATAGTAGTGGCCCGGAAGTAAAATCGGAAGATTCGCATGTGTGTGGACTATAGGATCCTGAACAGGCGCTGGCCTGTCTGAGTCGGGTGAACTGGATTAGCGTGCTGGATTTGAGGAGTGGATTTTACCAGATCCCGATGAGTCAGGCCGAAAAGGAGAAGTCGGCAATCATATGCCCTCTGGGATTTTTTTCAGTTCGAAAGGAATATCGGGCATATCGGGTCATATCGGGGGCCCCTACCACCTTTCAGAAGGTCATGGAGAATATCATGGGGGATATGAACTTACTTGAAGTGCTGGCATACTTGCATGACCTGATAGCATTTGGATCCACCTTGGAAAAGCACGAAGCGGTGGTAATGAATGTACTAAACCGACTGACGAATAAAGAGTTAAGACGTTCTCTGGACAAGTCCCAGTTCTGCCAGACGTCTGCTAGCTGTGTTGTACATATAATCTCACGGATTGGGGTAGCTACAGACCCGGCTAAGATAGAAGCGGTGACGTCTGGCCGAGGCCCCAGACGGTGAGCGATCTACGCACCTTCTCGGGGTTCTGTGGATATTACCGAAGAAGGGCTACGCCATGGTGAGTCATTATTTGAATCAGCTCCTGCGTGGCTACTCTCCTCTGGGACAGAAAGGGAAAGGAAGGAGAGGACAGAAGGTTGGAGAGTATTTGAACGGGTCGGAGCCCTTCGGACAGAAACACAATGACAAAGGTGACGAGACTTTTCAGTCGCTGAAAGAGCTGTTGACTCAGGCTCCTATGTTGGCTTTTACAGACCACGGATTGCTCTAGGTGCTACACACAGATGCCAGCCCTCAGGGGTTGGGGGTCGACCTGTATCAGGATCGGGGCACCGGAATGAAGCCGGTAGCGTTTGTCAGCCGGATTTTGTCACCCTACGAGAGGAACTATTCCACCCACAATTTGGAGTTTCTGGCGTAGAAATGGGCGGTGGTGGATAAGCTGAGTGTCTATATCTACGGGCCAATTTCTGAGGTGCAGACGGAAGACTACCCACTAACCTACATCCTGACCTCGGTAAAACTGCACGCCACCGGTCATCGGTGAGTGGTCGCCCCGTCTGTATAAGATTTTAGCCTGAAGAACCAGCTGGGGAGCTGGAATGTCGATGCGGACTCTCTGTCCCAACCGAAGCATGAGGACCTGGAGAGGGACGAGAAGTGGGAGAGCGGTCCTGCATCTGGGGTGAAGGCCATGTGTCACTTTGCTTTCACCGTACAGGCTGAGGAAAAGGAGAGGCCGCGTCGTGCAGTGGACCCATTAGGGGCGTCCATTGACGCAGTGCCCATGTTTTTTTGTGACATGACTGCTCTTAGACCCCACAGCTGCCAGAGTTAAGTCTTGGGGATGTGGCAGATGCTCTGCGAGATAACTCTGGCATTGATAATATTTGTAACGCAGTGGAGAAGAGAGACGTGGCCCGTGTGGAGAATTGGGAAAGATCACATTGCGACCTATCGAGCAGTGGAAGGGCTGGACAAAGAAGTTATGGAGAGGATATAGACAATAGACTATAGACAATAGGTCCAGAGGTAGACCATTCGGCCCTTCGAGCCTGCACCTCCATTTTGAGATCATGGATGATCAACTACTATCAATATCCGGTTCCTGCCTTGTCCCCATATCCCTTCATTCTCCTATCCATAAGATAACTATCTAGCTCTTACTTGAAAGCATCCAGGTAATGGGCCTCCACTTCCTTCGAAGGCAGTGCATTCCAGACCCCCACAACTCTCGGGGAGAAGAAGTTTTTTCTTTAACTCTGTCCTAAAATTCCTACCCCTTATTATCAAACCATGCCCTCTTGTACTGGACTCTCACAGCATCTGGAACATATTTCCTGCCTCTATCTTGTCCAATCCCTTAATAATCTTAGATGTTACAGTCAGATCCCGCCTCAGTCTCCTGACTTCCAGCGTGTACAAGCCCAGTCTCTCTAACCTCTCTGCGTAAGATAGTCCAGACATCCCAGGAATTAACCTCGTTAATCTACGCTGTATTTCCTCTACAGCCAGGATGTCCTTCCTTAACCCTGGAGACCAAAACTGTACACAATACTCCAGGTGTAGTCTCACCAGGGTTCTGTACAAATGCAAGAGGATTTCCTTGCTCTTGTACTCAATTCCCTTTGTAATGAAGGCCAACATTCCATTAGCCTTCTTCACTGCCTGCTGCACTTGCTCATTCACCTTCAGTGACTGATGAACAAGGACTCCTAGATCTCTTTGTATTTCTCCCTTACCTAACTCTACAACGTTCAGATAATAATCTGCCTTCCTGTTCTTACTCCCAAAGTGGATAACCTCACACTTATTCACATTAAACGTCATCTGCCAAGTATCTGACCACTCACTCAGACTATCCAAGTCACCATGAAACGGATTCTGTGGTCCGAGTCCATAGGACACTCAAAGCTGCTACGGAGGCTGACGCTGTGGTTAAGAAGGGAAACGGTGCATTGGCCTTCATCAAGCATGGGATTGAGTTCAAGAGCCGAGAGGTAATGTTTCCGAGAGGTAATGTTTCAGCTATAAGGGACACTTGTCGGACCCCACTTGGAGTACTGTACTCAGTTCTGGTCGC